>NW_026688235.1:0-169544 GCF_030445035.2 Dasypus novemcinctus
TCACAGTGATACAGTATCTCTGAGGGGAAGGTTTGTTTTCAAACAAATTTGTACCTCCTATATAGCATTTGCCACTTTTGGGTTCAGTAAGAATTATCCATAAGAGGATAAAACTAACATTCTTAGCTATTATAGCATGATGCTCTGGAATGACCTAATGAGAAAGAGACTGATAATTAAATAGTTTAGGTAGTATCTTTTTGTAGATATATATATATTAAATCTTATTATCTTTCAAATAAATAGGCAGGTGAAAGTTTAATGTGGTTCCCAGGGTTAACTGTAAAAATAATGCTGACCCTAATGAAAACGAGAAAAAAAAAAAAAAAAGACAACCAAAATCAGTAATAGGAACTATTTATCAGTCTCATATCAGTCCAAAACACTCTTCAATACATGGTTTTCAAAATACTAGTACAATTAATATTCTCATCTTTTTTTTCAGGGCTGTCTGCACAAACAAAAGGATCCTCAAACACACCCGGATGAGGGAGTCCAGTTCTCAGGAACTAAAGAATACTGCAAGAAAGTGGATGTAACTCAAGTGATTGGGTTCCTGTCTGCCACATGGGAGGTCCAGGGTTCAATTCCAAGGACCTCCTGGTGAAGGCAAGCTGGCCTCAGCAGAGAGGTGGTGCAACAAGATGACACCACAAAAAGAGACACAGAAGAGGGACAATAATAGATGCAGCAGACCCGGGAGCTGAGGTGGCACAAGAGATTGACCATCTCTCTCCCACTCTGGAAGGTCCCAGGATTGGTTCCCAGTGCTGCCTAAAAGGAAGACAAGCAGACACAGAAGCACACAGCAAGTAGACAAAGAAAGCAGACAACACTGGGTGGGGTGGGGGTAGTGGGGAATAAATAAATAAATCTTAAGGGAAAAAAAACACTACGAGAATGCCCCAAACTAAATCAAATCAAAACCAGGAAGCCAAGGAACTTTGCTAGAAGAACAGTAACAAATGTGCAGTAGCAAATCATATTACACCTGGGTTCCATTCTATGCCTTCTACCAAAAGAAGGTCTATTATACCAAAAAATCCAAAGGTTATATAATTATCACTTTACTTTGTGAATAAATTTTACATTATTCTGTCTTCTTACTGCTTCCTATAGAAAGGGTCTTGGGAGAGGAGTGGAGAGACCATCTTTTTCATACATCTTACATCTTTACCACTACAAGTGCAATTTCACTTAAAAAAAAAAAAAGAGTTCAGAAAGAAATAGCTTTCCCTTTGCTTCTAAAACTCTTTTTTTTTTTTACTCTGAATAATGAAACTGAGTAAAATGTCCCTTTGCCCCACCAAAGGTCATATCCAAATTATAAGGTATACGAACATATAATGAAAATCTTTGGCCCATTATAATTCCTTTAAATTTACTATTATTTCCTCATTTCTAAGTTAAAACAAAAAACTCTAACATTCCTTAAGAGGGTCATTCAGTTACAAGTCACCCAATTTTGCTCTATTTACCTTTAATCAATCAGCAGAGCACATTTCTTTCTCATTTGTAAGCATAACAGTCCTAGCTAAAGTGGAATAAACATATAAATCAAGATACAAGGTACTTGAAACAAATTTAGCCCAGGAATTGTACTCTTGGGCATTTATCTTTAAAAAATGAAAATTTACATTCACATAAAAACCTGTACACAGAGGGCAGATGTAGTTCAGTGGTTGAGCAACTGCTTCCCATGTACAAGGTCCCGGGTTCGATCCCCAGTACCTCCTTTATTAAAAAAAAAAAAAGCCTGTACACAAATGTTCATAGCAGCTTTATTTGTAATAATAACAAACTGGGGGAAGCGGACTTGGCCCAATGGATAGAGCATCTGCCTACCACATGGGAGGTCCGCGGATCAAACCCCAGGCCTCCTCGACCCGTGTCGAGCTGGCCCATGAGCAGTGCTGATGCGCGCAAGGAGTGCCGTGCCACGCAGGGGTGCCCCCACGTAGGGGAGCCCCACACACAAGGAGTGTGCCCCGTAAGGAGAGCTGCCCAGTGGGAAAGAAAGTGCAGCCTGCCCTAGAATGGCGCTGCACACAGGGAAAGCTGACACAACAAGATGACGGAAAAAAAAGAAACACAGATTCCCAGTGCCGCTGATAAGGATAGAAGCGGTCACAGAAGAACACACAGCGAATGGACAGAGAGAGCAGACAACTGGGGGGACGGTGGGGGGTTAAGAGAAATAAATAAAAAATAAATCTTAAAAAAAAAAAACAAAACTGGAATTAGACCAAACGTCTTCAACAGGTGAATGATGAAACAATCTGTGGAGCATAAATACCACAGACTATTACTCCACAAGAAAAGGGAATGAAAACTTGGATGAATCTCCAAGGAATTAGGCTGAGTGGAAAACATAACACCCAAAAGGTTATATATACTGTATGATTCTATTTACAGAATATTTCAAAAAATAATATTTAAGAAATGGAGCAGACAGTAGTAGTTGCCAGAGATTAGGAATGGGTAAGACAGCACAGTAGAGGGTTTGGTTATAAAGGTGCAACATATGAGATCCTTGCAGTGTTGGAACTGTTCAAAATCTTTAACCTGAGGGGTAAACAAACCATACAACTCTAGAATATACAGAACTTCATATGTACCCACAAGTAGAAGAGGAGAAAGGTAAGTAAGATTGGTGGATGGTATCAACGTCAATATCCTGCAAAATGTTACCTTTGGGGGAACAATAGTTTCTCTATAGTTTCTTACAACTGCATAAGTATATATGATTCTCTCAATAAAAAACTCTAAACAAAAAACAAATTTCATATGAAAAGATCATTAAAACTGAAACAGAACATCTGAATCACAAAAGTTTTATGAAAAATTTCATATTAAATGTATTCTAAATAATATTTTCTTCCTACTACTGCCTTTAATAGCTGTATATAATTATCACTAGAATAGGTATAAAAAATTAAGGGTTAAAAGAAAATATTTGCATAAATCAGCTTGATAATCTTTAAATTATCCATACTATCTCCACAGTAAGCTAAATTCTATTAGTTTAAATGTATGTCTTATAAAAATGTATCTTTCCAGACATAATAAAAACCTAATTTTTTCTCATAGTTGCTGGAGAATACACAAAGACATAAAGGATTATGGAAGTGGGTGAAGTCAAGTTTTTAATAGCAGTTGATACTAAACCCAGTATTCACCATATATTTTCAAAAGTGAATCAGAGTTTGAAAATAAAGTGGTAGGTTCAGATATTTAAGACATACAAACCTGAACTTGGGCCTCAGTCTATTTCCAGAGCTATGACATAAGATTATGTTATGCCTTTTAAACATAGATGGGGAGGGAACCCACCACATCATTCCATCTTTGGGTCTAATTTCATCCATTCTGGAAAACCATTCTGGTTTCCTCTCCAATAAAAGTCATAGATTTATAGTCTACATGGTTCCTTTCACTTAGTTCCTACTACCTACTGCCTATTTTTCCTAATTCTTTTTTTTTTTTAATATTGTGTTTCTGCTTAATTCTTCCTTTCTTTTTTTTTTAATGATTTATTTTTATTTATTTCTCTCCCCTTCCTTCCCCCCACCCCAGTTGTCTGTTCTCTGTGTCCATTTGCTGTGTGTTCTTCTATTCTTCTATTCTTCTATTCTTGTCAGCGGCACCAGGAATCTATGTTTCTTTTTGTTGTGTCATCTTGCTGCGTCAGCTCTCCATGTGTGCAGTGCCACTTCTGGGCAGGCTGAACTTTCTTTCGCACTGGGCGGCTCTCCTTATGGGGCGCACTCCTTGTGTGTGGGGCTCCCCTACATAGGAGACACCCGGATGGCACGGCACTCCTTGCGTGCATTAGTACTGTACATGGGCCAGCTCCACATGGGTCAAGGAGGCCCTGGGTTTGAAATGTGGACTTCCCATGTGGTAGGCGGACGCTCTAATCGTTGAGCCCAAGTCCGCTTCCCCCTCCTACGTAATTCTGGCCTCTTGGGTGCACTGTAGACAGATCCTTAGCCTCCTGCCTTTCCTCACACCACCTGAATAAATCTGGCTAATTTTTCCAGGAATCCTTACATTATAACAATTAATCCAAGCAGTCCCAATTAGTCAAAACTACTTTTGTTACCACTCTGGAATAAGAAAACCCAAATCATTTATTACCTCGGGACATAGTATGCACACACACACACTCCAGAATAAAACCAATGAATGCGTGAGGTAAGAGCAGACTGAGGGAGAGGAATGAACAGAACGGTTTTGTGGGGTTTTTTTAAGATTTATTTTTTTATTTCTCTTCCCTTCTCCACCCCTCCCCAGTTGTCTGTTTTCTGTGTCCATTTGTTGCACATTCTTCTGTGTCTGCTAGTATTCTTGTCAGCAGCACCCAGAATCCGTGTGTCATCTTGCTGCGTCAGCTCTCCGTGTGTGCGTTGCCATTCCTGGGGAGGCCGCACTTTTCTCGCCCTGGGCAGCTCTCCTTATGGGGTGCACTCCCTGAGCATGGGGCTCCCTGCGTGGCACGGCACTCCCTGCGTGCATCAGCACTGTGCGTGGGCCAGCTCATCATACGAGCCAGGAGGCCCTGGGTTTGAACCTTGGACCTCCCATGTGGTAGGCAGATGCCCTATCCTTTGGGCCAAATCCACTTCCTTCCCAGAACAATTTTAACTAAGAAAACAAGAGCATTTAAACGATAGTTTTTAAAAGTATCAGAAAAATTATAAGAGCATATATGTTTCATGACATTAAATTCACATTTCAAGCATATTCTCCTGAGAAAAATCTAAACCTACTAACCATGCGACAACTTCCAGACTGTCATTCTCTTGTTCTCCTTCCCTTGAAGGAAAAGTCAGAAAGGAAGACAACACAAAAATCCTTTTTCTATTTACCTCGACATTACTCTATCCCAAAGCAATAAGTTCAAATTTTCCTTACAATGGATTTTCTTATCTACCAGATTCAACAAATCAAACTCCCTAATTCAGAATATTTTTAATAGAGTCTCCTAAATAAGTTGATTCAACATGTCTCAACCTTTTTTCAACACACTTGATAGATGATGTTCATAGGGAGAATGCACTCCAACTGAGGTATTCTTGATTAGGAATCGGGTTACAATACACTCCCCATTCTCACCCCAGGAAGTATATAAGAACGTAAGTAAATAGGCAAATCATTGTTAAACAGTTCACGTTTTTTGTTATTTTGCAAGCCCTGTAAAACTCTTCCCAAAAACTGAAGCAGAGGAAACACAACACATTCTGAGACCAATATCATCTAATACTAAAGACGGAGAAAGTGACAAACACAAGAAAAGAAAATTAGAGACCAATATCCTTTATGAAAATGCAAGCAAAGGTCCTCAGCAAAATACTAGGCTCGTGCAAAAGTGTTTTGCGCTGTTGAAATTTGCCATTTGATATTGGCATACATTCTTAAATAAATGTGGTTATGGTATACATCTTTTTTTTTCTTACTTTTTTTTCTTCTCTTCCCCCTCCCCCGTCCTCCTGTTTTTGCAGTCTGTGTCCATTTGCTGTGTGATCTTCTGTGTCAATATCTCTTTATGTCTTCTCTTTTCACCCTTCTCCTCTTGGATTCACCAGGATTCAATCCTGGGGACCTCTGACGTGGAGTGAGGTTCCTTGTCAATTGCTCCACCTCAATTCCTCGTTTCTGCTGTGCTTCACCTTGACTCTCCCCTTCGTCTCTCTTTTTGTTGTGTCATCATCTTCCTGCATGACACACTTGCACAAGCACTGGCTCACCACACAGGCACTGGCTTGCCACGCGGGCACTGGCTCACCACAAAAGCACTCTCATGGGCTTCCCACGCGGGAACTCACGCAGGCACTTGGCTTACCACGCATGCATTTGGCTCACCACGTGAGCACTTGGCTTGCCATGCTCGGCTCACCATGTGGGCACTCAGCTCACCATGCAGGCACTCGGCTTACCACGCGGCACTCGGCAGGCCCCGTGGGCACAGGCTCACCGTACAGGTACACTTTCTCTTCTTTTTCACCAGGAGGTCCCAGGAATCAAACCCAGGTCCTCCCATATGGTAGGCAGAGGCCTAACACTGGAGCCATATCCGCTTCCCTTGTACATCATTTTAATGTGCCTTTCTCACTTTGTTTTTTTGCTAATGACTTATTACTTGCTGTTTATTTTATATTTATTTTAGACTAGAGAAATGGTGTTAGACAAAAAGCAAATTCAAGCAATTTTCTTATTTGAGTTCAAAATAAGTCATAAAGCAGTGGAGACAACTTGCAATTATCAACAGCTCTTTTGGCCCAGGAACTGCTAATGAATGTACAGTACAGTGGTGGTTCAAGAAGTTTTGCAAAGGAGGCTAGAGCCTTGAAGATGAGGAGCGTAGTAGCCAGCCCTTGGAAGTTCACGATAACCAACTGAGAGCAATCACTGAAGCTGATCCTCTTAAACCACAGGAGAAGTTGCCAAAGAACTCAACATCAACCATTTTACAGTCATTCAGCATTTGAAGCAAATTGGAGAGGTGAAAAAGCTCAATAAGTGTGTGCCTCATGAGCTGACCGAAAATAAAAAAATCCGCTGTTTTTAAGTGTCATCTTCTCTTATTCTAACGCAACAACAATGAACCATTTCTCGGTCAGACCGTGATGTGTAATGAAAAGTGGACTTGGGAAACGGACTTTGGCCCAGTGGTTAGGGCGTCCGTCTACCATATGGGAGGTCCGCGGTTCAAACCCCGGGCCTCCTTGACCCGTGTGGAGCTGGCCATGCGCAGTGCTGATGCGCGCAAGGAGTGCCGTGCCACGCAAGGGTGTCCCCCGCGTGGGGGAGCCCCACGCGCAAGGAGTGCGCCCGTGAGGAAAGCCGCCCAGCGTGAAAAGAAAGAGCAGCCTGCCCAGGAATGGCGCCGCCCACACTTCTTGTGCCGCTGACGACAACAGAAGCGGACAAAGAAACAAGATGCAGCAAATAGACACCAAGAACAGACAACCAGGGGAGGGGGAGAAGAGGGGAGACTATAGGCAAGAGAGAGAAATTAGACATCAGGAAAAATACACCAAAATATTGATGCCTAGATATCAGCAAAAAAATACAAGCCATACTAAAGATACAGGAAGAAAAGACCCAGACAAAAGAACAAACCAAATATCCTAAAGAGATACAGTACTTAAGGCAATTAATCAGTGATGATTGCACAACTCTCCTAAATCACTTCAAAGAATTTAAAGAAAACATGACTAAAGAAATAAAGGATGTTAGAAGATACTGGGAGAGCATAAAGAATAATTTGAAAGCCTGCAAAGAAAAGCAACAGAGTTTATGGGAATGAAAGACATGAAAGGCTAGATTAAAATACATGAGGCACATAAGAGCAGACTGAATTGCTTGAAGACAGAATTAGTGACTTCAAAGACAAAACATCTGAACTGGAAAAGACAGGAGAACAAAAAGAGAAGAGAATGGAAAAAATGGAACAGAGTCTCAGGGAACTGAATGACAATGCAAAATACACAAACATTTGCATTACTGGTGTCCTAGAAGGAGAAGAGAATGGAAAAGGGGCAGAAAGAATATTTGAGGAAATAATGACTGACAACTTCCCAACCCTTATGAAGGACATACATATCAATATTAAAGAAGGACAATGCACCCCAAACAGAATAAATCCAAGTAGATCTATCCCAAGACACCTACTATTCAAAGATAAAGAGAGGATTCTGAAAGCAGCAAGAGAAGAGCAAAGCATCACATACAAGGGAAACTCAATAAGATTAAGTGCTGACCTTTCACCAGAAATTACGGAGGAGAGAAGAAAGTGGTATGATGTATTTAAGCTACTGAAAGAGAAAAACTGCCAGCCAATAAGTATGTATCCAGCAAAGCTGTCCTTCAAAAATGAGGGTGAGTTCAAAGTCTTCACACTCAAAAACTGATAGACTATGTTACCAAAAGACCAGATTTGCAAGAGATACTAAAGGCAGTGCTGCAGTCTGAAAGGAAAACACAAGGGGGAAGTGGACGTGGCTCAACTGATAGAGCATCAGCCTACCATATGGAGGGTCCAGGGTTCGATACCGAGGGCCTCCTGACTCATGTGGTAAGCTGGCCCACGCGCAGTGCTGCCACACGCAAGGAGTGCCATGCCACACGGGGGTGCCCCTACAGAGGAGTTTCCCACGTACAAAGAATGCACCCCGCAAGGAGAGCCACCCTTTATGGGAAAAAAAAAGTGCTGCCTGCCCAGGAGTGGCACCACACACATGGAGATATGACACAGCAAGATAACGCAACAAAAAGAGACGCAGTTTCCCAATGCCGCCTGACAATGCAAGCGGATGCAGAAGAACACAGCAAATGGACACAGAGCAGACAACAGGGGGGAAGGGGAGATAAATAAATAAAAATAAAACTTAAAATAAATAAAACTAAAACTAAAAAAAAATTTTTTTAATTTAAAAGAAACACAAGGGTGAAAGATTTGGAGGAGAGTTTAGAAATTAAAGTTATTAGGAAGGGTAAACTAAAGGATAACCAGACAGACAACAGAACAATATGACAACAGAGAGCTGGAGGAAAAAATAGATGAAGCAATTCAAAGTTTTCAAGTAGCCCTTCACATCTGTCCAATGAGCCCTTATAAAATATGGAAAAAAGACCTTTCTTGGGCAAGAGCAATCCAGAAGCAGCAGAAAGTGGCACAGAGGATTAAAACAGTGAATCATTAGCAGAAGTCACAGATTTCTCAAAAAGTCAATTCCTGACTATGACTTTGAAAGTGATGCAATTGTTGTTGTTTTTGTAGCTATTGCTGAGAAACAGAAGACAACAAATAAAACAATGGTTATTGTGTCTGCTTCTGGGATTGCAGAGACTGAGAAGGAAGATGGTGCTCCAACATCAGATGCCTCTGTTTTTATCAAAGCCCAATGAAGAAAAATGCATAGCATGAATTATCTGAATCTGTCTTTTTTGATTATCATTTAAAGTTTTAGACATAGGGACATTTATTCTAGAGAAGTAGAGCAAAACTCCTGTTTATAAGATAAGTTTTTCAAATGAAGCATATAAATCTAAATGGTAGCATTATTGTATAGTGCTTGGAATATGTTCTGATAAGTTATGGTTTATACCTAAGATTAGAATTCTGAGCAAAATCTTTGATGTATAAATTTAATTTAATCTAAATATATGGATGAATAAAAATTTTTTTAAAGATTTATTTTATTTCTCTCCCTCCTACCTCTCCATTATCTGCTGTCTGTGTCTTCATCTGTTTCTGCTTGTATTCTCATTAGGTGGCTCTGGGAACCAATTCTGGGACCCTCTGGAATGGGAGAGAGGCGATCATGCTCTTGTGCCACCTCAGCTTCCTTTTGCTATGTCTCATATTGTCTCTCCTCTATGTGTCTTGCTGAGTCTTCTTGCTATGCCAGCTTTCCATGTTGGCTGGCACTCCTGCACATGGGTGTACTCCTGCACAGGGTGGCATTCCCATGTGAGGCGGTACTCCCACATGGGCCAGCATTCTGTGTGGGCCAGCTTGCCATGTGGGCCAGCTTGCCCTGGGCATCAAACCCTGGACATCCTATATGGTAAACAGGAGCCCAACTGCTTAAGCAACACCTGTTTCCCTGGATTAATATATTTTAAAGATACAACTGGAAAAGCAACTTCTTGAATAGTAAATAACTTGGTAATGTTATTAAAATGTTGACTCACCTACTTTTTTCTATGATAAGGAAACAAATGATTGCTTTCTCTCCTAGAAATGTAGTGCTGTTTCTATTTACTCTGTTTTCCTTGCTTTTGTAGAGTATGTTTGTCACAGGCTTAAATGTTTTTAAGATTCATTTTGATTAAAGTTGTCATTTTGTTATATGTTCAGCCAAAATGCTTGCAAATGTGAACATTCTGAAGTTCCTCTTAATTTTGATTCGTGCTTAAATTTTTGCCTTTAAAGAAGTTACAATAATGAAAAAAAAAGAAGCTATCAGAGGAGCAGATGTAGCTCAGTGGTTGAGCACCCACCTTCCACATGGGAGGTCTTGAGTTTGGTTCCTGGTATCTCCTGAAAAAAAGAAAATAAACAACAAACAAAACAATAAAAAAAAACAACTCAGAGGGAAGCAGATTTGGCTCAATGGATAGAGCATCTGCCTACCACATGGGAGGTCCAAGGTTCAAACCCAGGGTCTCCTGACCCATGTGGTGAAGCTGGCCCACGCGCAGTGCTGATGCGTGCAAGGAGTGTCGTGCCATACAGGGGTGTCCCCCACGTAGGGGAGCCCCACATTCAAGGAGTGAACCTCATAAGGAGAGCCGCCCTGTGTGAGAAAAGTGCACCCTGCCCAGGAGTGAGGCTGCACACAAGGAGAGCTAATGCAGCAAGATGATGCAACAAAGAGAGACACAGATAACCGGTGCCACCGACAAGAATACAAGCGGACAGAGAAGAACACACAGCGAATGAACACAGAGAGCAGACAATTGGGGGAGTGGGGGGGGGGGGTGAAGGAGAGAGGAATAAATAAAAAATAAATCTTTAAAAAAAAACCAACCCAGAGAAGCCAGTGTGGTTCAGTGGTTGAGTGCCAGTTTTCCACATACGAGGTCCTGGGTTCAATCCCCAGCACCTCCTACTTGCAAAAAAGGAAAAGCAGCAGCTATCCATTTCAAGATAATTAGAATACCTTAATAACATTTAAGATTGAGGAGAGAAAAGGAAAATTTTTCTCCCTCATTTTAAATTTTTTTACAATTAGCTTCAAGCTAGAAAGACAAACCAAATATAAAATTCAATCTCTGAAATCAAGCTTACAGAAACGAAAATTGTAACTTAACCAATCTGATGTTTTTACTCAAGAATGCAGCCAAGTTTTTCATGTACACATACTGTTTGACTTTTTTTTTTTAGGAAAAGTGGTTGTGATTGTACTTTTTTTTTCAGACTTTATCATCACTTTAATTTCAGCTCAAATCAATCATTTCATCATGTAAGTGATAGTTCCCATATATGATAAAGTACGACTAGGTAATATGTCCAAATATTTCCTTTAAAATGATCTGGAATCTATTATCTTAAAAGGATAATCCCATGCCAGATTAAAATTAAAACATAACAAAAACAAAAAACAAAACCTGTTGTGATAATTTAGTCTTTGCTAATCTAGGACGGTCAAATTTCTAGTTCCTTGCCAGATTGGTATTGCCACATCACATTCTCAGGATGTCCTTTAAATCCGTCAATAGAGGTCATCTCTAAATGTAAATTTAAGTGTTCCTCTTTCCTTGCATTTTCTTCTTAGACTGCAAGAATAAAATGAAACTTCACTGCTGGTAATATTTCTAAAACTTGTATACTAATCACCTACCAATCATGGGGTGAAAATGCACAGGCTTTGTCTGTAAATTAGTGTGGTTAGAGTAGAAGATTAAATCCATATGGAATATAACAATTGCAGGGCAGTTTGAAGCAGAGATTTGTTTTTCTTTTAAGAGAAAAATGAACAAGGAAAACAAACATTCCACAAAGGTCCATGCATTAAGAACATGAACTTATTGGAAACAAAGAAACAACATTTTTCAATTAAAAAGAGAAAACACAAAGCTACTCATAAAGCAAGATAAATAATAACTATATTTTGCTATACCTCACATAATAAATATTTGTTGAGCATCTATGTGCCAGGCATCAAATGGAAAAAGGGAGACAGAGTCAGCAAGAGAGAACCCAAGTTAATTGGTCTTTCTTGGCACCAATAATTTGCAGAACTTTAATGGAAAACAAATGGATGCATCTTCCCTTACCTGTGCTTAATTTACTTCCTTATTCCGCATCTTCACCTTTTAAAGGGAGGCTTATTTAGAAATCCTTTGAGATGGAGAAAAATTTGATGTGGTAGAATATCGTTCCTAATCTTAAAAGTTGCACTATGCAAAGTTCTTCTGAGAAATTACATCACAGACAAAAACTGTCTCACCTGGACAAGTAATTAGCAAACTACAGTGAATTATAGTTATTAGCCTGACCTGCCCATCTGTGACACTTTGAGATTATTTTATTTATCCCAAAAAGAGAAAGATTGTGTCTGTAAATTCATCCATTCCTCTGGGTGTGACACCCTTTGATTGCACTGGATTCAGCTGAGATGTCTTTGATTAGATTACCTGTTAAGATTAGGGCTTTGACTGGACTACATCAGTAAGCATGGCTCAAGTTGAGTCACCCCTTTGCTGGGTCTGATGTAAAAGAGACACTCACTCAAGAAGACATACAAGAAGAGAGCTCTGTCATTTCTGATCCTGGGACCCCAGGGAGAGACGACATAGTCACCTGATAGTTTGCAGCTAATTTTGGGAAGAGACCAGACCAGCTGAGACTGATATAGAAGGTCTGGAAAGAAATAAGCCCTATGCAAGGAGAGGAAAACCTGAGAGAAAAGTCCTATACCAGCCTACAACTGAGACTGGGAAGAAGCTGGACCTACAAAGTCTCAGAAGAAAAGGAAGCCCAAAGGGGAAAGATGAAACCCAGCAGAGATCACCCACCATCTTTCTTCATCACATAGCAGCTGACTTTGGTGAGAAAGCACCTCTTATGGTACCCTAAGTTGGCCTTTCCATGGCCTTAAGACTAAACTTCTACCCCAAATAAATACCTTTTATTTTATTTATTTATTTTTCCCTCTTCCTCTCCTCCCGCCCATGTTTTTGCTGTTTGTGTTGTCCTCTCCTCTCATTTTCTCTCCTCTAGGAGTCACTGGGATTCGATCTTGGAGACTTCCAATATGGAGAAAGGCTCCCCATCAACTGTGCCACCTCAGTTCCTGGTCTCTGCTGCGTCTCACCCTGACTCTCCCCATCTCCCCTTTTTGATGCATCATCATTCTGCTGCGTGACTCACCCATGCGGGCACTGACTCATCACGCAGGCACTGACTCATCACACGGGCACTGGCTCACCATGTGGGCACACCTTCTCCTTTTCTTTTTCACCAGGAGGCCCCAGGGATCAAACTCGGGTCCTCCCACTGGCAGAGAGAAACTCCATCACTTGAGCCATATCCACTTCCCAGGGTAGGAAATACCCTTTACAATAGCCAACAGATTTCTGATACTTTGCATCAACACCCCTTTGGCAAACTGATACACTTTCCAAACTAACGACCATGTATCCTCAGGCAAAATCTTCCTAAATTCATGCCAGAACATGACTTTCCTATGACTTATGGTACCTTATATTAACTTAAACACTGTACCACACAACTATTAAGTAAATACTATATAACTAATTATGAAAAAATGGGAAAATCAATGCCCAAATCAATAGCTTGTGACAACACTGTGTCAATTTAACAGCTGAATTTTATTACACTACAACATAGGGAAAACTAGAATATTCATCACAAAACAAAAGACAACAGATTACAAATACTAAATATCTTTAATAGGAATCATCAGCATTAAAACAATGTCAAACACAACAAATTTTCTTAGAATAATCATTGGTCTGGAAATCTCAATGTGGGATTTAAACAAACTATCTAGAATACACATTTATATAAACTTATGTCCAGTAGCAAAGAAAGCAATTTCCCTAATTAAATATAAAAATAATTTCAGATAGAGTAATAAGTAACAAATCTGGCACTTTAGAACATGCACACTGATTACTACAATTCAACAGAGGACTGCCATATACAAGTTATTTTAAACTCAGAATATCTCTGCTAACATTCCTATTGACACTATAAATTGATAAAAACACACTGGGGTAATACTTTGACAACATATACAAAGAGTCATAGAAAAAGACTCTTATCTTTTGGCCCAGTGATTTCAAGTCTATTTTTCTTAAAAATAAAAAATCTTTTATAAAAAGCCATATGCAAGAACATGTTAATTAAAGCAAATAATTGGCAACATTCTTACCATTAGGTAAATTATGACATGCAATTCTTTAAAATTACTTGCAAAGATCATGAAAAAAGTAACAGATATCTAATTTATAAATTAATCTAAAATTCAGGAATTAAAGGAATAATTCTAGACCCTGTGTGTGAAAACAGACTCAAACCATTTCACAGTTCTTATCTTCTTTCCATGGAATTCTACTTAAACAATCAGTGTTTATCACAGTTATCCTCCCTATTCCCCACAGATACAGCTCTCCGGACTGCCCAGATACTCACCCCACCCCATTTTGAGTGCCCTTAGCAGTTATTTATTTCATTATCTCTTCATATCCGTATCATAATCTCCTACTCTGAGAATTCAGAGTGCTACTTAATAAAACATATTTTTGCTGCTTTTCCCTACCTAACAGTTTACACCAATATATGAACAGAAATAGGAAAGAACACATATCTGGTCAGGATTTCCCCCCACATAAGCCATTTTAAAATGTGGTTCCAAAGAATGCTTTAAATATAGAATGGGATATAAAGATCCCCCTGTCCATAAAACTCTTTCACGTGTTCACTGACTATCTAGCAATAGCTAATAATAATAGCCAACATTTATTCAGAACTTCCTGCCAAGCTCTGCTCTAACTACTTTACTACATGTAATAATTCACATAACTTTCACAACAACCTTATGAGTAAATACCTTTTAACAGATGATAATACAAATACTCAGAGAGGATAACTCACTCAAGGGCACACAGTGTTAGTAAGGACTTGAGCTAAGGTAGAAGGGCTTCAGAGCCTGTACTGTAGCCATAATGCAATATTCTCACACCCTGAACACTTTCATACATTCATGGAGCTAAAGATATATGGACACCACAAAATATATGCAATAGAAGGTGGAAGATTTACATTTTGGAAAAGTTATCCAAAAACTACTGTTAGAATCAGAAGAATGAGAGAATAATTCTAACAAGGCAAAGGGGTAGGGTAGGGGGTAGGCAAAATGGTGGCATCTACAGTGGGTCTTGAAGAAGAAAAGCAGGCGGCGGACTTGGCCCAGTGGTTAGGGCGTCCGTCTACCACATGGGAGGTCCACGGTTCAAACCCCGGGCCTCCTTGACCCGTGTGGAGCTGGCCCATGCACAGTGCTGATGCATGCAAGGAGTGCCGTGTCACGCAGGGGTGTCTCCCGTGTAGGGGAGCCCCATGCGCAAGGAGTGCGCCCCGTAAGGAGAGCCGCCCAGTGCCAAAGAAAGTGCTGCCTGCCCAGGAATGGTGCTGCACACACAGAGAGCTGACACAACAAGATGACACAACAAAAAGAAACACAGATTCCCGTGCCGCTGACAACAACAGAAGCGGGCAAAGAAGACGCAGCAAATAGACACAGAGAACAGACAACCAGGGTGGGGGGGAAGGGGAGAGAAATAAATAAATCTTAAAAAAAAAAAAAAGTAGAAAAGTAGCATTTTGTAATAGATAGTGATCATCATCTTCCATGGATAATTTCCCTCAATCTACCCTACACATGAAAACATACCTCCACACAAAATTTATATACCATGTTCATAGCATTGTTTATAATAGCCAAAAAAGTAGAAATAACCAAAATATCTATCCGCAAGTGAATAGACAAAGTGTAGTATATCCACACAATGAAATATTTATTCACCAACAAAAAAGAACACAGGACTAATAAATGCTGCAACATAGATGAATCCTGAAAATATAATGCTAAGTGAAAGAAGGCAGTCACAAAAGACCACGTATTTCATATGATTATGTAAAATACCCAGAACAGGCAAATCTATAGAGAGAGACAGAAAGAATACCACTATTATTTCTTAAATCAATGACATGGTATACTTAGCAAAGTTGGTTTAACACATGTTCCTGAAGACTACTCCTGTAAGCCTTTTTTTCCCTTCACCTAATATATCTGGAAAGTCGAATGTAACAATAAAAAAGAAAGAAGGTGGGAAAATTACTTCAGAATGCTTTTTTTTTTTGCCAATTATGGTTTTTATTCTTTAATAGAGAAGTTGTGGGTTTACAGAACAATCATGCATAAAATAAAGGATTTATATATACCATCTATTATGGCAACTTGTGCTGGTGTGGAGCATTCGTTTCAGCTGATGATAGCACATTTTTCTAATGGTAATATGAACTATACTCCATGGCTTAGAGTTCAATATTCAGAATGCATCTTAACATGAAGTATTATATGGCAGTATTATTTTTTAAGTTAATATAGAAACTGTCACTCCTTCCACAATTTGGAAATTAATGAAGAAATTATACTTAAGAGTTGGAATATTATTAAAGCTGCCACCCATATATAAAATAACTTAAGCAAACTACTTTAGCTACTGTTAATTTCTATCAACAGCTACAACAATAAACTAAATTTTTAAAATAATTAGTTATTTAAAAAGTTAAACTCCAGTTAGATCCTGTAAAAATGAAAACAAAAACATTTTCTGATATACTACAGATTTTATTTTTTAAAAGAACATCTCGGTGTGAGTGAATATGGCTCAAACATTTGGGTACCTGCCTTCCACATGGGAGATCCTGGGTTTGGTTCCCAGTGTCTCCTAAACAAGACAAGCAAGACAGCAAGCTGACGCAAAGGGCTGACGCAGAGAGGTAGCACAGTGAGTTGATGCAGCAAGATGACACAACAAGCTGAATCAACAAGATGTTGTAACAAGGAGACACAACGAGAGATACAACAAGCAGGGAGTAGATGTGGCTCAAGCACCTGGGCACCTACCTTCCACATGGGAGGTCCCAGGTTCAGTTCCAGTGTCACTTCAAAAATTAAAAAAAAAAAAAAAAAAAAAAGACAACAAGCAGATACAGAAAGCACAAAATGAACAGTCACAGAGAGTAGACACAAACAGCAAGGGTGGGAGAAGAAATAAATAAATCTTTTCTTTTCTTAAAAAAGAATATCTTGGGGAGCAGATGTAGCTCAGGCAGTTGGGTCCCTGCTTCCCACATGGGAGGTCCCAGGTTCAGTTCCCAGTGCCTCCTAAAAAATACAAAGCAAAAAGAAATACAAGCAAAAAGAAACAACAAGACAGAACAGATGAAATTAAAGGGGAAAAAAAAAAGAGAAAAGAATGGAAAAAATAGAGCAGGGCTCAGGGATTTCAATGATAAGATGAAATGCAACAACATATGTGTCAGGGAAGTTCAAAAAGGAGAAAAGAAAGGAAAAGGGACAGAAAAAATATTTAGAAAATAATAGCTGAAAATTTCCCAACTCTCATGAAAGAAATGAACTTACATGTCCCAGAAGTGCAGCATACCCCTATCAGAGTAAATGCAAATATGCCTACTCTGAGATACATACTAGTCAGAATGTAAAACGTCAAAGATAAAGAGAATATTCTGAGCCTAGCAAAGAAACAAACCACCACATACAAGGGATGCTCAGTACGACTAAATGCAGATTTCTCATCAGAAATCATGGAGGTGAAGAGACAGTGGTATGATACAATTAGGATACTGAAAGAGAAAAATTGACAGCCAAGAATTCTTTATTAAGCAAAACTGTCCTTCAAATACGAAAGTGAGTTTAAAATATTTACAATAGAAACTAAAAGAGTTCATAAAAGAGAATCTGCCTTTGCAGGAAATATTGAAAGGGAGATTTAGAGCCTGAAAGAAAAAGAAAGAAAAGAGAGGCTTGGAGGAGACTGTAGAGTAGAAGAAAGGAAAACCGAAAGAGTAAAAAGGCAGACAAAAATAAGATATGGCATATGAGAACCAAAGAATAAAACAGTGAAAATAAATAATGCATTTACATTATAAAACTGAATGTGAATGGATTAAACTCCCCAATCAAAAGATATAGATTCACAGAATGGTAAAAAAATATAAGTCATCCATATGCTGTCTACAAGAGACTGACCTTAGACCCAAGGAGACAAATCAGCTGAAATTGAAAGGCTGGTAAAAGATATTCTACACAATAGTAGCCAAAAAAGTGCACTACCAGACAAAACAGATTTTAGATGCAAAAAAGTTATAAAACATCTAGAAGGTCATCATTATATATTAATAAAAGGGACAATCCAACAGGATGAAATAACAATCATAAATATCTATGCACCTAACCAGGGTGCCCCCAAAAAATGAGACAAGCCCTGGTAAAACTGAAGGGGGAAACAGATATCTCTGCAATAATTGGAGTCTTCAACACCCCTCTCACATCATTAGATAAAACAAACAGACAGAAAATCAACAAGGAAACAGAGAACTCAAGCAACATGATAAATGAGCTAGACCTAACAGTCATATACAGAACGTTGAACCAGACTCAGCAGATTATACCTTCTTCTCAAGTGCTCATGAATCTTTCTCTAAGACAGACCACAATGTTAGGTCACAAGGCAGCTCTCAATAAATATAAAAAGATTTAAATTATACAAAGCACCTTCTCAGATCATAATGGAATGAAACTAGAAATCAAGAATAGACAGGAAAGAGGTAAATTTGCAAATATGCGGAGGCTAAATAACACACTCGTAAATAATAAGTGGGTCAAAGGAGAAAATGCAAGAGAAATGAGTAAATAATTGAGAGGAATGAAAACAAAACACGACATCAAAACTTATGGGATACAGCAAAGGCAGTGCTGAGAGGGAAATTTATAGCCCAAATACCTATATTAAAAACAGAAGAAAGAGCAAAAATTAAAGACCTAACTGAAAACAGGAGACACTATAAAAAGAACAGCAAACCATTCCCAAAGCAAGCAAAGGAAGGAAATATTAAAGATTAGAACAGATGGAAATGGATGTGGTTCAACCAACTGGGCTCCCACCTACCATATAGGAGATCCAGGGTTCGATGCCCAGGGCCTCAGGTGGGGACAAGTTGGCCCACGTGGCGAGCTAGCCCATGCAGAGTGCCAGCCCATGCGGGAATGCAGCCCCATGCAAGAGAGCCTCCCTGTGTGGGAATGCCACCTCGCACAGGAAAAGCCGCCCCATGCAGGAGTGCTGGTCGACGCAGAGAACTGGCGCGGCAAGATGACACAACAAGAGACACAGAGGAGAGAAAAATAAGAAGACATAGCAGAACAGGGGAGCTGAGGTAGCACAAGAGAGTAATTGCCTCTCTCCCACTCTGAAAGTTACAGGATCGGTTCTCGGAGCCACCTAATGAGAATACAAGCAGACACAGAAGAACACACAGCAAATGGACACAGAAAGCAGACAACAGGGGGAAGGGGAGTGGAGGGGGGATAAATAAAATAAACCTTTAAATAAAATAATAATTTAAAAAAGATCAGAGCAGAAATAAATGAAATTGAGAACAAAAAAATAAAATCAGCAAAACCAAAAGCTGGTTCTTTGACAATATCAATAAAATTGACAGACCCTTAGCTAGATTAACAAAGGAAGAGAGCAAGAGAGGCAAACAAATAAAATCAGAAATGAAAGGAACGAAGTTACAACTGATTCCACAGAAATAAAATGGGCCATAAAAAGATATTATAGGGAACTATATGCCAACAAACTAGACAACCTAAATGAAACAGACAAATTCCAAGAAATGCACAAACTACACCAATACTATAATACATGAACTTAACAAACCAATGACATTTAAAGAGACTGACCAAAATCTCCCAACATTGGGCAATGCTTATAAAGAAAAAAAAAAAAAGATCTCCCAACAAAGAAAACTCCAGGACCAGATGGCCTCACAAGTGAATTCTACCAAGCATTTCAAAAAGAATTAACACCAATCCTGTTTAAACTCTTCAAAAAATTGAAGAGGAGGGGCAATTACCCAATATATTTTATGAAACCAACATCACCTTAATACCAAAGCCAAATAAAGATACGACAAGAAAATAAAATTACAGACCAATCTCTCTAATGAACATAGATGCAAAAATTCTCAACAAAAGACTTACAAATCGAATCCAACAGCATATCAAAAGACTTATATATCACAACCAAGTGGGACTTATTCCTGGTATGCAAGGCTGGTTCAAAGTAAGCAAATCAATTACGGTAATGCACCACATTAACAAATTGAAGGGAAAAAAAACCACACGATCATTTCAGCTGATGCAGAAAAGGCATTCAACAAAATCCAGCATCCTTTCTTGATAAAAACACCATGAAAGATAGGAATAAAAGGAAAATTTCCCAATATCATAAAAGTCAAATATGGAAAATCCACAGCTAACATCATACTCAATGGGAAAAGATAATAGAAAGCATTTCCTCTAAGACTGGGAGCAAGACAAGAATACCCAGTCACTGGGTATTCTAGTACACTGTTATTCAACACTGTACTAGAAGTTCTAGTTAGAACAATTTGACAAGAAAAAAAATTAATAAAAGGCACCCAAATAGGAAAAGAGGAGGTAAACTCATTATTTGCAGATGACATAATCATGTATTTAGAAAACCATGAAATATTTACCACAAAGCTACCTGACCTAAAAAAATGAGTTCAGCAAAGTGGCAGGATACAAGATCAACACAGAAAAATCAGTAATGTTTCTGCACACTAGTAATGAATAATCTAAGGAAGAAATCAGTGAGGAAATTCCACTTATAAAAGCAATAAAAAGATTTAAATACCTAGGAATCAATTTAACCAAAGAAGTACAGGACCTATACTCAGAAAACTACAAAACAATGCTAAAAGAAATCAATGAAGACCTAAACAAATGTAAAGACATTCAATGTTCATGGATTAGAAGACTAAATATCATTTAGTCTTTCAGGCAATACCAATCAAAATTCCAGCAGCCTACTTTAGAGAAATAGAAAAGGCAATTACCAAATTCATTTGGAAGGGTAAGTACACCCAAATAGTCGAAAGCATTCTAAAAATCACGAGTGATGCAGGAGGAATTTCATTGCCTGTCCTTGAAACATATTACAAAGCACAGTGGTCAAAACAGCATGGTATTGGCATAAAGACAGAAACATCAAAACATGGAAAAGAATTGAGAGTACAGAAATAATCCCTCACCTCTATGGCCAACTGGTTTTCAAAAAACCTAACAAAGCCATGTTAACGGAACAAAACAGTCTCTTCAACAAATGGTGCTGGGAGAACTGTATATCCATAACCAAAAGAATAAAAGAGGACCCCTATCTCAAACCCTATATAACAATCAATTCAAAATGGATCAAAGGCCTAAATATGAAAGACCATAAAACTACTAGGAGAAAATTTAGGGAAACATCTTCAAGACCTTAGGTAGGTTGGTGGTTTCTTGGACCTTACAGCCAAAGCACATGCAACAAAAGAAATACAGATAAATGGGACCTCATCAAAATTAAACACTTGCACCTCATAGGACTTTTGTCAAAAGGGTGTAAAGGCAGCCGACTCAATAGGAAAAAGTATATGAAAACCAAATGTTCGAAAAGGATTTAATATCCATTATATATAAAGAGATGCTACAATTTAATAAAGACAAATGACCCAATTAAAAATGGGCAAAATATTTAAATAGACATTTGTCTAAAGGAGAATACAAATGGCAAAAAAAACACATGTAAAATGTTCAACATCACTATTAGAGAAATGAAATCAAAACTGCAATGAGATATTTCATACCTATTAAATTGGCCTGTACTAAAAAGAGAAGTGCAAGTGTTGGAGAGGATATAGAGAGATAGGAAAACTTATTTGCTGTTGGTGGGAATGCAGAATGGTACAGCCACTGTGGAGGACTGTTTGGCAGTTCCTAAAGAAGTTGAACATAGATCTGCTACATGACCCTGCAATACCACCACTGGGTACATACCCAGAAGAACTAAGAGCAGTGACATGAACAAACACCCGCGCACTGATGTTCACAGCAGTGTTACACACGATTGCCAAAAGTTGGAAACAACCCAGGTATCCACCAACCAATAAATGGATAAACAAACTGTGGTACAATCACATGACGGAATAGTATGCAGCTGTAAGAAGAAATGAAGTCCTAAAACATATGACATCATGGATGAACCTCAAGGACATTATATTAAGCAAAGCAAGCCAGACAGAAAAGGACAAATATTGTATGACTGTACTTCTATGAACTAAAGGTATTTTGTAAACTCATGGAGTTAACAACTTGAATATGGGTCACCAGAAAAGAGAATGAGGTCAGAGAGTGGAAAGCTGTGGGTTAACTTACGCAGAATTGGTAAATCTTGAAAATGTGTTAAAATTTAGAAATGAATTATAAAAAGTGAAAGAAATCTGTAATTAGCAGTACTATTATGTGGATATGAAAATGGCTGAAAGGGAAAGTAAGGTTATGTATATTACTAAAAGGTAAGCCAAAAAATGTAACATGGAACTGTATAACATAACAAAACTACATGTGAAATAAGAATATGGTAAAACTGCATAAATAAGATGGTTTTTCTTTGAAATTGAACAATTGTCTGTCAATACCACAAGACGTTAGTCAGGAAAAAATTATGCTAAGTGAAAGAAAGGAGACACAAAGTACTACATATGTATGAATTCATTTATATAAAATGTAAATATAAATCAATTTATAAAGATGAAGTCGGATGAGTAGTTATATAGGGCTAGAGAAGGACTGCTAAGGGATGTGGAGTTTTTCTTTTTGGAGTAATGAAATTGTTCTAAATTTTTTTTGGTGATGATAACACAACATTGTGATTATATTAAAAGTCATTGACTATACACTTTGTATAGATCATATGGTATGTAAGTATATTTCAATAAAACTATTTAATAATAAAGAAGCAATTGTGTAAGAATAGCCAGAAATAGCAGCTGGTTATAGCACAGGAAGCACAGAGACTGAGAGGTAAAGAATTTTCTTGTTTGCTAGTTTGTTTGTTGTTTATTATTATTATTGAAATAATGAAAATGCTCTAATGATGACTGAGGTGATACATGCTCAACTGTGTGATTACACTAAATATCACTGATTGTACACTTTGGAGGAATTGTGTGTTTTATTAATATGTATCAAAATTGATTTGTTTAAAAAAAAGTTACATATCTTCAGCAATAGGAAGGCAAAGATAAAGTCTAATATTAAAGTCTAAGAAATAGTGGCAAAAGATGCTATTTAGAAAATGGAGGTAAATATTAGAAGTTATTGCTAAAATGTGTTCACCTATGGAACTGTTATAAAATTAAGATGGGTAAGCATAGAGACTTGTGTTTTTCCCTAGCTCTTTTCGATTCTCCTTTAACTATGTATTACGTATCACTTTGATAAAAATAATCATTAAAAAACTTTATCAGCCTCAGTACTGTAAACTTTTAATCTAATAAATTCCCATTGCAAGCCAACCCATTTCTGATATATTGCTCCCAGCAGTTTTTAGCAAACTAAAATATTAAGTTTAAGGAATAACCACTTTATTGTTAAGTAGAATTTATTAAATATTATTTTTAAAGAAAAACAAAAGCATGTTAGTCACTCTATCTTCTTGGTAAATTTAAAATATTTTCCCTACAATCTATATTTTTTTCACAAAAGAACTATTTTAGAGACTTCATAGGCCCATGTCAGGTGTACACCCTGCAGAGCTGTTGATTATTATATGTGAAGCATGAACCCCATGCTATATGCTTATAGAAAGTAAGAGTCAGAATATAGGTTACTAATACACTTCTGTCTTCTTAAATTTAAGAGAACAGAACACTCTTTCTTACCTTTCCCCCTTCCTCAAACCCAAAAAGCAAAGGAGCCTGTTCAAACAAAATATCCAGAATACCTCTGTACACTACCTTTTTATATCTGACAGACTGTTCAGACCAAGTAGCTAATCCCAGGTCTGATTCCACAAACCAGTTTACCACCTGTCTTAGGTAATATCCTGCTGCCACCACATAGGATAGCAGGCCCTGAGATTCACAGTCTCTTCCCTTTTCTCACCTCTGGTAATACCTTGTCTACCCTTACACAACCCAAGAGATACTCAGAGTATAAATTACAGTTCCACATGAGGTAAAGTATTGGTATACTCTCTCAATTAGCTTCACACTGGTTTAAAAGAAGTAAGTAATTTCTTTTAGGTTCTGGGTTTTAACTCCCCTTCCACTCACTAGCTTCCTTTTTATAGCAATATTAGTTGATCTAATCCCATCCCAAGGAAGAAGCTGAATTCTCCTCAGATCCAATGGTTCTTGAATAAGCTTGTTAAGGCTTATTAAGAATTAGTGGCTACAAAAAAGTCACATACCGAATACATGACACCCAAATACCCAGCATCCTCCCCCTTTTCCCCCATCCTCTATTAATAACATTTTATATGTGGATGGTACATCTGTTACATGAAGTTCACAATACAGGTTAGAAATAAAAACTGTCATTACTTAGAAATGGCAAATTAAGGTTCTACATAGTATCCAAGCTTAAAATTCCTATTATGGTTGGGGTTTAAGATATATTTAGGGGATTTGAATCTCTGGACTGACAATGTGATAGCCAGATCCTGAGCCTCAACAGACTCCAGCACCTACAATCTGATTTATTGGACTTACCACACTCAGCTAAGATGGAGTTGAAGAAGGACAACCACCACACCATGGAGCCTAGAGTGATTACAACTGAAAATGGGAGGATTGCATCCAGCATCCAGGTGGAATCTGACCCTCCTCTTGACATAGAGGTGCAATGGACACAACCAATCCAATGTCCACATAGAAGAGGTGGCATTGGATTGGGAAAAGTGGACATAATGGACAAAGGGTATGGGGAAAGGCAGGAAGAGATGAGAGGTGGAGGCGTCTTCGGGACATGGAGCTGCCCTGGATGGTGCTTCAGAGGTAATCAACGGACATTGTAAATCCTCACAGGGCCCACTTGATGGAATAGAGGAGAGTATGGGCCATGATGTGAACCAATGTATATGAGGTGCAGAGGTGCCCAAAGATGTACTTACCAAATCCAATGGATGTGTCATGATGATGGGAACAAGTGTTGTTGGGGGGGGGGAGAGGGGGGGTGGGGGGGTGGGGTTGAATGGGACCTCACATATATATTTTTAATGTAATATTATTACAAAGTCAATAAAAAATAAAAAAATTAAAAAAAAAAAATTCCTATTATGTTTTATACTTATTTCACATTTAGAATAACATAATGCACATCTTTGTACATAACTACAAAATAGTAAATTTTATTATTTTTAGAAAGGGAACATTTATACCAACTTAGCATATTTTATCTCTACCCAAAAACTTTAATACAATTTACATGAGTCTTAAGTTCCAATAAACTTGTGTTTCATCTACAATGTTTAATTTCATAGAATTAACTAGGATTAACCAAACATAAAAATTATGTCAAATAGATAGAAGTTTGTAAGTATAAAAGCCAGTCATACCAATAGTCCTATGATTATTATCAGTGGCTATTAATGTTCAGAAGTACAAAAGAAGCAAAATTGCAGCACTGCAGTCCTTCCATTTGGTTTCTAAGAACACAGCCATATAGACATCTAAAATAAGACCTGTTTACCTCCTCAGGAGGAAAAATAGCTGTGTAAAAGATTAAATTTGATAAGACCAGGAGGAACCTCAAGAATTAATGCTAGTCTCACCAACTAGAATGGCTACTATTTTTTTTTTAATGGAAAATAAGTGTTGGATAGGATGTGGAGATATAGGAACACTCATAACATGGTTGGTGGGAATGGAAAACGGTGCAGCTGCTGTGGAAAACAGTATGGCAGTTCCTCAGAAAGTTAAATATAGAATTACCATATGGCCTGGCAATCCCACTTCTAGATATATACCCAAAAGAATTGAAAGCAGGAATTTGAACAGACACTTACAAGCTAATGTTCATAAGGGCATTATCCGCAATTGCCAAAAGTAGAAGAAACCTAAAGGTCCATCAACAAATGAACAGATAAACATAATGAGGTATATCCATACAATGGAATATTATTTAGTCATAAAAAGGAATGAAGTGCCTATGCGTGCTACAACATGAATCAATCCTGAAGACATAATGTTAAGTGAAATAAGCCAGACACAAAAGGATCAATACTACATTATTTCATTTGCATGAAATAGGACGAACATACATATTCATAAAGTCAGAAACTGGAATCGAGTTTACCAGGAGCAAGTGAGAAAAGGGAATAGGGAGTTAATATTTAATTGGCATGGAGTTTCTCTTTGGGGTGATGGAAAAGTTTGGCAGTAGGTGATGGGAATGGAGGCACAACTTTGTGTAGGTAATTAAAACCACTAAACTGTGGTTTCAAAAAGGGGAAAAAAAGGAAAATTTTAGGTTGTATGTACGTTACCACACACACACATAAATACACACACAAAAAAACCAAAGAACTGTACAACACAATGACTGAACACTAAACAGTGCACTAAAGTTAATAGCATAATAATAATATTGTTTCATTAATTGTAACAAAGGTACCATACTAATACACAATGTTAATAGGGAAAACTGGGGCAGGGAGGAGGTATCCAGGTACTCAGTACTTTCCGCAGGATGGTTCTATAAACCTACAACTGCTCTAATTTTAAAAAGTAATTAAAAAAAACAAAGACTTAAGGATAAGTGGATAACTATCTCAAAAGGAAAAAAAAGGTCATAAAAGTTACCTCAGCAACTTTTGGAGGCACTCCATCCCCAAGCACTTCTCTGATGAAACAGTGCTGGCCCATGTAATATGAAAGTCCACAGGTCCTCTTAAAGGCATCTTTCAGTCGTTTCAGCTCTATATCAGTAACTGCAATTCAGAAATAGATGATGGATAAGAAACTATCTCTCACAATCTTAAAATTTTTTCAACCCATTTCCTAGGAAAAACTGGAAAATGTTTACTTCTCATTCTAGACAAACAAAACCCAGAAATATTTCATAAATCTAACATTTTCAAATCTAATACAGAAATAAATATCAAAATTCTTGACTTGCTATTTTCAAAAGATATACCTTTAAATTATGCATGCAAATTCTAGGCAGGGGAAAAAACAGGTAACATATTTCAAATTAGAAAATAAGCTACATGGCATTCAATTCTGGCACTAATATGTTTTCAGCAATACATTCATTTCCTTCAGGATAAAATTTACCTTATTTGAACTCCTTGCATACATATCTATTAATGTAGAGGCCAGCCCCCATGTTTAGCTTAGATTTTATCATCAATTACAAAAACAATCTATAAATAGATCTTAATGACCAAAAAATTTTAGATACCCATGAACAAAAATAAATAAAATCACTGGGCAGCAGACTTGGCCCAGTGGTTAGGGCGTCCGTCTACCACATAGGAGGTCCGCGGTTCAAATCCTGGGCCTCTTTGACCCGTGTGGAGCTGGCCTATGCGCAGTGCTGATGCGCGCAAGGAGTGCTGTGCCATGCAGGGGTGTCCCCGGCGTAGGGGAGCCCCACGCACAAGGAGTGCACCCCATAAGTAGAACTGCCCAGCGGGAAAGAAAGTGCAGCCTGCCCAGGAATGGCGCAGCATACACGGAGAGCTGACAAAACAACATGACGCAACAAAAAGAAACACAGATTCCCGTGCCACTGACAACAACAGAAGCAGACAAAGACGACGACACAGCGAATAGACACAGAGAACGGACAACCGGGATTGGGGGGAAGGAGAGAGAAATGAACAAATAAATAAATCTTAAAAAATAAATAAATAAATAAACAAACAAACAAACAAATAAATAAATAAATAAAATTACTGAATCATTACTTTACTTTAGGCACCAAAGATTGAAACCTGCATAAAATAATCTCTGACTACAAGTATAAAGAATTTTTTTTTTTTAAGAAGGTACTGGGGATTGAACCTTGTACCTACATGGCAAGCAGATGCTCAACCACTGAACTACAACCACTCCCCTAAATATCTTTTAATAGTACATGATCAGTGTAGTGATAACAATGGAGGCAAAGAAATCATACCTTTGGCCCATGCTGTGGAAAACAGAGAAGCCTTCTAGGAAAAGAAGTTGGTTACAATAACTCTTAAAGACTAAACCAAGCAAAAAAGGGACAAGAGCATTATCAGAAAGCGATAATAACTTCTTTCAGAAGTATGTATATACCTATACATTGATGTATGGTGTATGGAGATCTGTTTGTTATTAGCACAAAAAAGCAAGGCAGGGAGTAGTAAAAGATAAACTTAGAGAGGTAGAAGAACCAAGTCACAGATTTTCTTTTCTGTCACAATTAGAAACTTGGGCTTAATGTTAGAAGGGACAATCAGTTACAATTCAGGAACAAACATCAAGCAAAAAGACACAGGACAGAGACACAATTCAGACAGCTCACCATGTCAGAAGTACAGAAAACAGAATTAGGGTGAACAAACCTGGAAGTGAGAAGGAGACAGCTACTACAAGAAGAAAAGAAGGAATAAAAGATTAAAAAAAGATGAAGAAGAAAAGGAGGAGCCAAATTTGGGAAATATCTGAGAGGAAAAGTCAGTAGAACTTAAGGCTGGACTGGGAGTAGAAAGAGTCTGGAGTAATACCCAGGTTTCTTGTCCTGAGAAACTTGAAGGGTGGTGTTGTTATCATTTTGACAAGGAATAAAAGAAAAAGAGTAATCCAGGAAGAAAATATGACAATTTTGTTTTGGATATAATAAATATGAAGGACCTTGAAGCAATCCAGTGAATTTTTAGAATTATGAGTATAAGCTTAGGAAAGGTTTGATGGGAGACATTAGCATATAGGTGGTAATTAAAACCATGAAATTCAGTGAGGAAGAGGAAAAAAACTGGGAGAAACCAATGCTTACAAAGTGTGCAGAGGAAGAAAAAATGCTTAAACATTAATAAGAGGAAATAATCAGAAAGGGAAACAGAAGAGAGTGTGGTCTCCAAAAGCCAAGAAAAAGGGACTGGTCAACAGGCTTAAGGAAGGGAGAAAGGAACAGCAAGATAAAAACTGAAGAGTGCCTGGCACATAACTAATCACTCAAATGTTTGTGATACAGAGGGAGGGTTCATGGCTTCAACACATGCAGTGCAATGATAAAACAATGAGAACCAATACTTGAGTAAGTCACTAGAAAAGGTGTTAATACTATGTGCTTAATTCATTAAAAATTGGACTTATAATACTAACATCTCCAATATACTAATTATTTTCCCTTTTTGGAGTGAAAAACTGAAAAACAGAACAACGATCTCAACCCAAATTATAGTAATGGAGGAGAGATGATGACTTCAGCTACTAGAATACCTATTTCTTCAAAATATTTAATTTCCATTAACAAATTAAGTTGCTTACAATCTAGCGGAAAAGATAAGAAAATCAACCACGGGAAATGGACTTGGCCCAATGGTTAGGGTGTCCGTCTACCACATGGGAGGTCCACGGTTCAAACCCCGGGCCTGCTTGACCCATGTGGAGCTGGCCCATGCACAGTGCTGACATGCACAAGGAGTGTCCCCCGTGTAGGGGAGCCCCACGCCAAGGAATGCACCCGTAAGGAGAGCCACCCAGCGCGAAAGAAAGTGCAGCCTGCCTAAGAATGGCGCTGCACACATGGAGAGCTGACACAACAAGATGATGCAACAAAAAGAAACACAGATTCCCATGCCGCTGACAACAACAGAAAAGGACAAAGAAGAAGACGCAGCAAATAGACACAGAGAACTGACAACCAGGGATGGGGATGGGGGGTGGAGGGGAGAAAAATAAATAAATAAATCCTTAAAAAAAAAAAAGAAAAAGAAAATCAACCACAAAAATGCTGTATGAAAGCCTCTTGAACTATTGTTATACATATTTGTATACATATTTGAAGAACTTTTTGGTGGTATGTTAAAAAAAATCTCATGACTGAAGAATTTATTTGTAACTGGGAGGAAATGTACATATAAGCATGTTTTTTAAACCATTTATAAAAAGCAAACAATGTCCATGTCAGAGGATAAGTTGAGTATGGTAAACTCTCAAAATAGAATTATGAGACAGATACTAAAATAGTGCCAAAGATCCATATTTACTGAAAATAAACAGTTATTATTTACTCAAAATAAACAGATTAACATATAGTTAATCTGTAGACAAATAATACATAAAAGTCTTATAGAAGTGTAGACAAAAAATACATGAAAGAATACAAAAATTGAAAATTTTAAAAATAAAAACTTAGGCAAGAAGAAAAATAGAATCAAGCCTAGTACATTTTTAAGGTAACATAGGATAATAATATTAACGTTATTTTAATTTCAGAAAAAAAAACACAGTTTTAGTAAAAAGATGGAAAACTTTCATCTCTTCTCTTCTTTCTCTCAAGATCTCACTAAAATTACAGCAAGAAAAAAGTATATAAACCCAAAGATAAAGAAAATAGAAGAGAGAAAAAAAGACTTAGAGGAGACAGTAAACATTTTTTGTAGGACAATAAGTGTCCTTCTGGAGAAATAGACTGACCAATGCAGGCCTAAGAAAGTTGAAGCCTAAGCTCCAGCAGTTGATAAATGCAAACAAGAAGAAAGTTCAATTTACCCTGTCCAGAGCTCCCCAAAAGGCTCAGGAATTGGCAGTATTAATTACCACACAAAGTAGAGGGATTAAAAAGTAGGGCTAAAAGAAGAGAGATTGGTTGAAAATATATATGAGGAGTAGTTAAAATCTCAGGTCCCTGTGCAAAAAGCACAGTCAGGCACCTATCTACCACCTATTCCCCCAACTGTTTCATACAAACCTTTCAGAAATAGGCATAATCAAAAGATCGGAGCTAAATTCTGTGGAGAAACTGAGAGAGAAAGCCTCCAAACATGGGAATACCAAATTTAAATAACATATGTAACATATATAACACCTAGGTAGAATAAAGATTCTTTTCTAAAGAAAGTAAATGATCCTGGAAGACCTACTGCTTATGACATGGTGGGTGGGAGCATGTTTCAGTTCTCTTTATAATAATGACTAAGTCCCAAACTACTCAACAGCAAAAAGCAATACATTCAAATATACCTGCCTTCCAAACAACCTCTTAATGAATCAATCTTAAAAATAAATGAAGAGTTTGGCAGTTTCTTAGGAAGTCAAACATATACTTACCCTACCAGCCCAACAATTCCACTCTTTGTATTTACTCAGGAGAAATGAAAATACTTTACAAGAATATACACAGCATGGGGAGCAGATGTAGCTCAAGCAATTGAGCACCTGCTTCCCACATGGGAGGTCCTGGGTTCGGTTCCCGGTACCTCCTAGAAAAAAACAAAAATAAATAACAAGCAAAACAAACAGGGAAATCAACTCAGAGGAACCGATGTGGTTCAGTGGCTAAGTGCTGGCTTCCCACATACAAGGTCCCGGGTTCAATCCTTGGCCTCCGGTATATTAAAAAAAAAAAAAAAGAATGTACACAGCATACCCAAAAAATGGAAACAACCACCCCTTTTGTCCTTGAAGAGGTAAAGTATGGTATACCTATACAAAAGAATACTACTCAGCAGTAAGAATGAGGAAACTGATACACACAATAATCTAAATGAATCTCTGAAACATTATGTGGAACAAAAGAAGCCAGACACAAAATACCATCATATTGGGAAGAGGATTTGGCTCAATTGCTAGAGCATCTGCCTACCACATGGGAAGTCCAGAGTTCAAACCCAGTGCCTCCTGATCCATGTGGTGAGCTGGCCCAAGCGCAGTACTGATGCATGTAAAGAGTACCGTGCCATGCAGAGGTGTCCCCCACATAGGGGAGTCCCACGTGCAAGGAGTGCGCCTTGTAAGGAGAGCTGCTCCATGCAAAAAAAAAGTGCAGCCTGCCCAGGAGTGGTGCCGCACACACAGAGCTGACACAGCAAGATGACACAACAAAAAAGAGACATAGTTTCCCAGTGCTGCTGACAAGAATATAAGCGGACACAGAAAAACACACAGCAAATGGACACAGAGAGCAGACAACTGGGGCAGGGGTTGGGATGGAGGGGAGAGAAAAGAATAAAAAATAAATCTTAAAAAAAAAAAAAAAGAGGGAAGCAGACTTGGCTCAACAGATAGAGCATCCACCTACCACATGGGAGGTCCGTGGTTCATACCCAGGACCTCCTTGACCCGTGTGGAGCTGACCAATGCACAGTGCTGGCGCGCACAAGGAGGGCCGTGCCGTGCCATGCAGTGGTGTCCCCCGTGTAGGGGAGTCCCACGTGCAAAGAGTGCACCCCGTAAGGAGAGCCGCCCAGCGCGAAAGAAAATTCAGCCTGCCCAGGAGTGGCACCACACACACAGAGAGCCGATGCAGCAAGATGATGCAACAAAAAGAGACACAGATTCCCAGGCTGCTGACAAGAATAGAAGTGGCTACAAAAGAACACATAGTGAATGGACACAGAGAGGATACAACTTGGAGGGGGGGGAAGGGCAGGAGAAAGAGAGAGAGAGAGAAGAATACCATATGGTTGCATTATATTAAATTCTTGAAAAGGCAAAACTAGCTATCAAGACAGAAATAGATAAGTGGTTGATGGGAAGGGGAAAGGAGCAGAGACGGACCACAGAGTTACAGGAGGAAATGTTTCTAGAGTGATGGACATCTTATATATTTGATTAGGATGACTACAAAAGCGAGTACATTTGTCAAAACTTATTTAACTGTACACTTAAAATCTCTGAATTTTGTTATACATAAATTACATGATGATAAAATGGACTTTTAAAAACTGAATGAAAGCAAACAAACCGGGCTAGGGAAAGGAGAGGAAGTTGAACAGAAATAAGGGAAAAGAAGAAACATTAAAACCTATAAATACTCTTAAAGAAAAAATTGTATTCAAATAATAAGGATGGTACTAAATAAATAAAATGAAAAAGTAAGAACAATCTCTCCTACACCATTTCCCAGCAAGACACAGAAGAATATGCTACAACAAAATGAGAGAATAACCAAGAAATTAAAAAATTTTAAAAATCCAAGAAACACTGATATCCGCATGACAGTGATGAAGTGAATTCCCAGGAAGGCATCCCAGGACGACGGCTATGTAGTAGGCATTCAGAACAAGACCAGATTAGAAAGGAAGAAAAGAAAAAAAAAAAAAAAAGGGAGAAGGAGATGATAAATCAATTGATGTATTTGGCCATATAGATAATATCTTTAAGAAGTATTTCAACCTCAAAAAATAAATTTCAGGGCGGCAGACTTGGCCCAGTGGTTAGGGCGTCCGTCTACCACATGGGAGGTCCGCAGTTCAAACCCCGGGCCTCCTTGACCCGTGGGGAGCTGGCCCATGCGCAGTGCTGATGTGTGCAAGGAGTGCCCTGCCACGCAGGGGTATCCCCCGTGTAGGGGAGCCCAGCGCAAGGAGTGCACCCCGTAAGGAAAGCCGCCCAGCATGAAAGAAAGTGCAGCCTGCCCAGGAATGGTGCCGCACACACGGAGAGGTGACACAACAAGATGATGCAACAAAAAAAGAAACACAGATTCCTGTGCCGCTGACAACAACAGAAGCGGACAAAGAAGACGCAGCAAATAGACACTGAGAACAGGCGGTGGGGGGGAGGGGAGAGAAATAAATAAATAATCTTTTAAAAAAATAAATTTCTAGGGGAAAAATATAGAGACTGTATACAAAATAGCAGAGATTTAAAAGACATACCAGTCAGTCATAATGTATATACTATATGTGGATACTATTTAAAACAAACTTAAAAAACTTATTACATATATGAAACAAATGGGATCAAGAAGTCCTCATCCTGCCCCCCGCCCCCCTCAATCTTTGAACAACCAGTAAGAACTGGCAAAAACATCTTTCTCAAAGTTCTAGAAAACAGTTAAAGGACCGCAAAAACAATGCAAGCAATAAATTTTTAAAAAAGGCTACTTAAAAGTGGTACGCTATCGTTGTGGTCTGGCTGGGTCTTCCCCAGCCCTCACCAGCTTGGCAAGGAGCTGGTCCACACTCCCAGCATGGATCCCTGGTCCCAATCCCAGAGGGAGCAAAGTAATCCTTATGCACATTTTGGGGGCATATAAGTCTGACCCAATTTGTCTGGTATGGCTTGAGGCACTAAATGTCACAGAATTTGCCCTACATGTAGAAACAGCTCACCAAGCTGTCTTTGAGAAACAGGGTGGTGAGCAATCAAGTGGATGCCTGGGACAAGGGTTGCTGACTATAGCCTGGGACCATAAGGAAACTGTTTCCTAAGGAAGAGGGGACATTTGAAATCCTGTAAACTAGGGAATCCTAGGGCCACACACACACACACACACACACACACACACGCCTGAAACAAGACAAGAGCCTGGAGCTATTCTCTAAACTTATTGGAAGGACAGAACAGAGGTCTCAGAGTCTTAATTCCAGCAATAACACATTAAAACATCAAAATGTTCAGGTTTTAACACAAGATTACAGAACATACAAAGAAAGAGAAAGCAATGGTCCTAGGCAAAGGAGAATGTTAAAGCATTAGAAATTGCCAATGAGGAGTACCAGACTTGGGACATACTGGACAAAAATTTTTAAATGATCCTAAATATTTGCAAAGAACTAAAGGAAATCAGGAAAACAATAGTTGAACACAAAAAGAGTATTAAGAAAGAGATGGAAATCATGAAAAGGAGCCAAAGAATACTGAAGACCACATAGTAAATGAAATTAAAACTTCCCTAGAGGGCTTCAACAGCAAATCAGAACTGACAAAAGAATCAGGGAATTGAAATCAACCAGTTTGAGAAGCAGAAGGAGGAAAGAATGAAGAAGAGTGAACAGAGCCTGAGGAACTTATGGGAGACCATCAAGAGTACCAATATATACATTGTAGGATGCGCAGAAGGATAAGATAAGAAAAAGAGGCAGAGAGAATATTTAAAGAAATAGCTGAAAATTTGCCAAATTTAATAAAAGACATGAATGTTACATATCTAAGACACTCAGCAAACTCCAAAGAGGATAAACTCAAACAGACCCATACCACAGTAAATTATAATCACTCTGCTGAATACAGTGTGATTAAAGATTGAATACTGAAAACTGCAAGAGAGAAGCAATGTGTTGTATACAATAAAGTCTCAGATTAAGTGCTGATTTCTCATCAGAAACTATAGAGACAAGAAGGCACTGTGGAATGACATATTTAAAATGCTAAAAGCCAAAAACTGCCAACCAAGAATTCTATATCCAGTAAAACTTTCAAAACTGAGGGAGAGAGCAAGACATTTCCAGATTTAAACAAAAGCCAACAGACTGTCACCATTTGACCTGCCTAAAGGAGATGCTAAAGGGTGTTATGCAGGTTGAAAGGAAAGGACAACAGATGGTAGACTGAAGCCACATGAAGAAATAAAGATATTTTTTTCTTTAAGTAAGGGTAACGACGTGGGTATATGTAAGTGTTAGTACTATTGTATTTTTGGTTTGTAACTCCACTTTTCTCTTCCTAGATCTAAAAGGCAAATGCATAAACTATAAGGATAAAGCAGTGGTTTTGGACTCAATGTTTAAATATGTCATTTGTGACAAGAATTAAAGAAAGGCAGGGGGACAGAGGTTACAACCTTATAACTGAAAAATAGTATCAGAAAGTGCAAAATTCAAAAGAAGCAAATATCAGTACAGAAGAGCATGATTTAATAAAGGTAATATTTCTCTGTTCATCAAGAATATCAAAGACCTCAAAAAGAGGAAGCAAGCAAGCATTTTCGCATCTAAAAACTGGGGTAAATAATGAGAGTAATTTTTACAGAGGGAGTTTATGGTAGATTGAACTTTGAGAAACAAGATGACACCTGGATATTGATGATGAGGTTGTTTCTGGAGGCTTTTGTGTAATTTCAATCTTTTTAAATTTATTGAGACCTGCTTTGTGACCCAACATGTGGTCTATACTAGAGAATGATCCATAAGCACTTAAGAAATGTATATCCTATCTTTTGGGGTATAATGCTCTGTTAAATTTGTTAAGTATAGTTGATTTATTGAATTATTCAAGTTCTCTGTTTCCATATCAATTCTCTAGATGTTCTACCTCCTGATGAGAGTGTTATATTGAAGTCTCGCATGATTATTACTCCCTTCATTTTTGCCAGTGTTTGCTTCATGTATTTTGGGGCACCCTGACCAAATGCATAAATATTTATGATTCTTATTTCTTCTTGGTTTGCCATTAAGATTGCCCCTTTTATTAATATATAGTGTCCTCCTTTGTCTCTTCTAACACCTTAGCATTTAAAGTCTATTTTGTCCAATATTAGTAATTGCTACCCCAGCTCTTTTTTTGGTTAATGTTTCCATAGAGTATCTTTTTCCAGCCTTTCATTTTCAACCTACTATATCCTTGGGTCTAAGGTGAGTCTCTTCTAAACAGCATATAGATGGATCATGTTGTTCTTTTTTAAAATTCATTCTGCAAATTATTGGGGAGTTTAATCCATTAACATTCTTTTTTTTTTTTAACAAGATACTTAGATTAGACAAATGTCACATAAAAAAATATAGGGGATTCCCATGTGCCCCGCTCCCCACACCTCACTTTTCCCACATTAACAACATCCTTCATTAGTGAGGTACGTTCACTGCAACTGATGAACACATTTTACAGCATTGCCACTAAGCGTGGATTAAAATTTACATAGTAGTTTACACTCTCACACACAATTCTGTAGGTTATGACAAGGTTTATGAATGGCCTGTATCTGTCATTGCAATGTCATTCAAGACAATTCCTGGTCCCAAAATTGCCCCCGTATTATACTTCTTTTTTTTTTTAAGACTTATTTATTTATTTTATTTCTCTCCACTCCACCCCCCAGTTGTCTGTTCTCTGTGTCTATCTGCTATGTGTTCTCCTTTTTCCACTTCTGTTGTTGTCAGCAGCACGGGAATCTGTGTTTCTTTTTGTTGCGTCATCTTGTGTCAGCTCTCCGTGTGTACGGCGGCATTTCTGGGCAGGCTGAAGTTTCTTTCGTGCTGGGAGGCTCTCCTTACGGGGCACATTCCTTGCGCGTGGGGTTCCCCTATGCGGGGGACACCCCTGTGTGGCATGGCACTCCTTGTGCGCATCAGCACTGTGCATGGGCTAGCTCCACACAGGTCAAGGAGGCCCAGGGTTTGAACCGCGGACCTCCCATGTGATAGACAAGACACCCTAACTGCTGGGCCAAGTTCACTTGCCCGTATTATACTTCTTTTCTCTCTCCCTGCGCTCAGAATCTCCAGCAGCCACTGCCTCCACATCAATATAATTTCTTCCACTGCTAGAATCACAATAAGTCTATAGTAAACTTATAGTAGTAAGTCTACTTTAGACTTAATAAAGTAAGTACTTATAAAGTAAGTTCATTTCCCAATCCTAAGGATTCTCAGATGGTGATGTCCACTCCATCTCTAGCTGAGAGGGGCCACGATCCCATAAGGCCAATGGATGAGACTCTGTTTCTTGTAGTTGTAGACTCAGTTCCTTGGTATGGTAGGTTTCCATCATCACCTCGTTAGTTGTCCTGTGTGAGACCAATGAACTGGAGAGTAGGTGTTGCAACTCCAATGAGATTCAGGGCCCAGCTGGCACATGGACAGCCCAAAGATTTAAGTCTCCTGGATGTACACCTACCAACTCTAGTACTAATTATAGGTTCAAATAGAAGGACAGAAGAGACATGTGTAGGGAAACCACAACTGAGTCCAACTCTGTCACTCTGGGGAGCATAAATTTCAAAGTAGGGCCCACTGGCAAGGTACTAAACTCCTGAGCTATCTGTCCTGACTATAGATTCTGGATATCTCCAGAGCTCTCAGGAGTCCTGCTATTTGGAGTAGTATCTACTTTGGCAGTCGATGAGATCCTGCTGAAATATGCATAAGCATATCCTCTGGAATGACCTCCCAACTCTTTTGAATTCTCTTAGCCGTATAAACTCATTTGTCTTTATCTGTTTCCTCTTTTGGTCAAGGTCTTTTTCCAGTTGCACTGCTAGTTGGTGCTTGGTAGTAATCCCTTGGAGCCAGGGAGGCTCATCCCCAGGAGTCATGTCCTATGCTGGGGGGGAAGGTAATGTATTTATATGTTGAGTTCAACTTAGAGAGTCAGTGTTGGTAAAGGCAGTACTTACCTCAACCATTTTATCCTTTAGCATTTATATGTCATATCTTACTTTTGTCTCTTTTTGTATGCATTTAGTTACACTTACTGATAATTTTCACTTTACACTCTCCTCCAATCTTACCTCTCGTCTTTTCCTTTCAGCCTGCAGAACTCCCCTTAGTATTTCCTGTAGAGCAGGTCTCTTGATAACAAACTCTCTCGCCTTCTATTTATCTGTGAACACTTTTTTTTTATTTTTTTTAAAGATTTTTTTATTTATTTCTCTCCCCTTCCCCACCCCATCCCAGTTGTCTGCTCTCTGTGTCCATTTGCTGTGTGTTCTTCTTTGACCACTTCTATCCTTATCAGCAGCACCAGGAATCTGTGTTTCTTTTTTGTTGCATCATCTTGTTGTGTCAGCTCTCCATGTGTGTGGCGCCACTCTTGGACAGGCTGCACTTTCTTTCGTGCTGGGCAGCTCTCCTTACAGGGCGCACTCTTTGCGCATGGGGCTCCCCTACGTGGGGGACACTCCAGCGTGGCAGAGCACTCCTTGCACACATCAGTACTGCGTATGGGCCACACGGGTCAAGGAGGCCCGGGGTTTGAATGGCAGACCTCCCATGTGGTAGGCGGATGCCCCATCCGTTGGGCCACGTCCACTTCCCCTGATCTGTGAACACTTTAAACTCTCCCTCATTTAAAAAAAAAAAATTATTTTTTCAAAGAGAATTAGGTATCATTGATTTTTCCCCCATCTGGTTGCATCACTGTCTTTTTTTGGTGCATCATTTCACCATCACCTTTCCGTGCCGCACAGGGGCTTGTGGCTCTCCGCACCATGCATCTTCCTCATTTTTGAAGTTTTTTGCCGGGTACAGAATTCTTGGCAGGCAGGTTTTCTCTTGCAGTATTTTAAATATATCATACCACTGCCTTCTCGCATCCATGGTTTCTGATGAGAAACTGGCGCTTAGTCATTTTGAGTCCCTGGTATGTGATGAATAGTTCTTCTCTTGCTGCTTTCAGAATTATCTCATCTTTAGCATTTGACAGTCTGTTTAGTAGGTGTCTTGGAGTAAGCCTATCTGGATTTATCCTACTTGGAGTACGCTGTCCTTGGACAGCATATTAATGTCCTTCATAAGAGTTGGGAAAATTTCCCAAGGCTTCTGATTCTCTCACAGGGCAACATCATAAACTAAGAAAATATAGCATATCATATGGTTACAAGGCCAGGAAGGATGTCAATTGTTAAGAATGAGAATTCCTGGTTTAGACCAAAAAGTTCTAAAATGCTCTCATATACAATGAATAAATGATTAAAAATGTAAACCTTAGGACCAGAAGACAGAAACATACACCAGAGGCTCCAGTTATTCCAAAACACTCACCACTCATTCCCTAATCACATTATGCTTGCTGCCATCTTCCTGGTAGTTTCCATTTATATCCCTACTGATTGGCCCAACATCCTGTAAGACTTGGCTTAATGTCCCTCCTTTATTTTTTGGAAAGCTATGCCAAATGCTTCCTGTTCCACCACCTAAAGTTACATGTCCTTCATATGGAATGATCCTCCTTATAGTCACTTAATATCAAATATTCAACACTTTCAACTTCAAAATAATGCAGATAAAACTTTACTTGCTGATTTTTAAAAATCTACTTGTTGATTTAATTGTATACCTTCCCTTTACTGTTTGAGAACAAAGACATGATTTATTTATCTGTATTCCCATCACCTAATTGGATTTATAAAAATGATCACATGAATGTACCATCCTCCTTTGTTCACAGCGTTCTGCATTATCACTGAACCCTACCACCTAGAACAATTTGTAATTCATAGTAAGCGTTTAATAGAAGTGTTTTTTCATTACCCCACACCTGAAGCTGTCATTACTAAATATATCTCTTCCCTCATATCCTTCCTTAGTCAGACATTCACTTTGGACTCAGGAACATTTGGTAACCTACTAAATGAAACCCAGGTTGAGAAATACAGTATATTAATTCTAAAGTGCTGGAATTGGCCTAATTTAGACCTTTACCTGCTGAAAGGTAACAAATCAAATATCAACCTTCTCAAAATCTCCTACCTTTGATAAATACATTTCTTTCCTTACCATTAAAAGCAAATAAAATAACTTGTACTCAAAAATCATTTCTTTACACTTTCAGGAAGATGGTAGACTAAGACAGAGGACTCTGTTCTCTCCCAGAAAAAAAAGAGAAGACAGGCAGAAATGGCCTGGGAAATATATTCTAGAGTTTAGGACACCAGGGGAAGGCTGGAAACCACCCAGAGGAGAGCAGGACAAAGGAAAAGAATCATGACCGCAAAACTGAGTTAAAAGCTACAGGTGCAAATGCCAGCATACTCCCCACACTATCAACACTTGAATTCTCAGGCCTCCGGGCTGGTGGCTACAGACAGAGCCCCAGGGATTCACCTCCCCAGGAAAAGGGAAAGAAAGGGACACAGCTTTTGACCAACAAATTAGGTCTGCTGTGTCTAACAAGCCTTTCCAGGCCAAGCAGCACGCACCATTGCTTGCCTTGGGAGTCAGCAGTGACTAAAGAGGTGAGACCCTCTCAATCTCTCTCTCTACTGACCCAGAATGGTTGTTGGGGACCCAGGAAAAGGGAGGGGGCTGCCAGCAAAGGTTAGAGAACTGCCTGTGAGAAAGTTTGTAGGCACTTAGCCTATAGACTCTCAGCCTACAGGCAGGAACCTCTGTCACATTGATCTGATCCCTTTTGCAGCATATACACTCCAACCAGGTAGTGAACTGAGAGGGTTGCCAAAGAGGGCCATCTGCTGGCAGATAAAGGAAAAGCATGTGAAGAAATTAAAAGTAAGACTTGTACAGCCTCCCTCCCTAAGGTCCTAAGACGCAAGTCTGCAACCCATTACTGGGTCCAGGTTCCAGATCTGAGCAAATAACAGGGACAGTCCTAAAGACCCAAAACAGGTTAAACCAAGAATTGATGAACAGTACTAACACACAGTCTTCCACCACTAAAACCCAAGAAAGAGAATCAAGCATCTGAGTAAGTTCATCGCCCTAATCAGAAGCCAAAACACCAGCAAAAACTTACAAGCCAAACTAAGAAAATAGAAGAAATGGCCCAAGAAAAGGAATATAGCAAAGCCCCAGAGGAGATGCAGGATTTGGGACAACTATTCAATGAGATGCACACAAACTTCCAAAATCAAACTGAGGTGAAACACAATATAGGGAAGCAGATTTGGCCCAATACATAGGACATCCACCTACCACGTGGGAGGTCCAGGGTTCAAACCCAGGGTCTCCTGACCTCTGTGATGAGCTGGCCCACATACAGTGCTGATGCGCGCAAGGAGTGCCCTGCCACACAGGGGTGTCCCCCACGTAGGGGAGCCCCACGCACAAGAAAAGCGCACCATAAGGAGAGCCACTCAGTGCGAAAAAACTGCAGCCTGCCCAGGAATGGCGCCACACACAGAGAGCTGACACAGCAAGATGATCCAGCAAAATGAGACACAGATTCTAGGTGCCACTGACAAGAATACAAGCGGACACAAAAGAACACAGAGTGAATGGACACAGAGAGCAGACAAGTGGGGGGAAGGGGGACGGGAAAGGGGAGAGAAATAAAAAACAAAACAAAACCAACTCTCATTGGGGAACAAATGTAGCTCAGTATTGAGGACCTGCTTCCCACGTACAAGGTCCTGGGTTCAATCCCCAGTACCTTCCTAAAAAAATAAATAAACCACATTAGAGGCATATAACAGCAGACTCAAAATGACAGAATAAAGAATAAGGAATACAGAAGACAACAGCTGAAACCGAAGAGAAAAAAGAACAAAGAGAGAAAAGAATGGAAAAATTGAGCAAGGGTTCAAGGAGTTGAATGATAATACAAAACACAACTACGCCCATGTCATGAGAGTTCCAGAAGGAGAAAAGGGGAAATAATGTTTGTGATAATAGCTGAAAATTTCCCAACTTTTATGAAAGAAATGAACTTAAATGTCCCAGAAGCACAGCATACCCCAATCAGAATATGAATAAACCTACTCCAAGACACACACTACTCAGAATATCAAATATTAAACAAAGTGAAAATTCTAGAAAAGCAAGGGAAAATCAAGCCATCACATAAAAAGGGACGCCCAGTAACACTTAGTGCAAATTTCTCATCAGAACCCAGGAGGAGAGAACACTGTGGTATGATACAGATACAAATAGAATACTGAAAGAGGAAAAGTGCAGATGAGAATTCTATTATTTTTTTAGGTACCAAGGATTGAACCCAGGACCTTGTACATGGAAAGCAGGCACTCAATCACATGAGCTACATTCTTTATGTGGCAAAACTGTCTCTAAAATGTGAAGGTGAGTATAAAATACTTGCAAACAGAAAGAGAGATTTTGTAAAAGAAGAATCCACATTTGCAGGAAATATTAAAGGAAGCCTTACATCATGAAAGACAGGAGAGAGAGGCTTGGAGGAAAATATAGAAGAAAGAATAGCAGAAAGGATAACCAAAAGATTAAAGAACAGACAAAAATAAGATATGACATATGAAAACCAAATAATAAAATGGAAGTAAATAATACATTTTCAGTAATAGCATTGAATGTGAATGGATTAAACTCCTGTATCAAAAGATACAGGCTGGGAAGCAGATGTGGCTCAATCAGTTGGGCACCCAACTACCACATGGGAGGTTCTGGGTTCAGTTCCTAGTGCCTCCTAAAGAACATGACCAAATAGCAGGCTGGTGCAATGGCCTGGCATGGCAAGCTGATGTAACGAGGAGACACAACAACGAAACACAATGAGAGACAACAAGCAAGAAGTGGAAGTGGCTCAAGTGAGAGGGCACCTCCCTCCCACAGGAGACGTCCCAAATTCAGTTCCTGGTACCTCCTAAAAAGAAGTCAAGCAGACTGAGAGAGCACACAATGAACAGACCAGAGAGCAGACTGCGAGCACAATGAGGGGACGGGAAGGAAATAAATAAGTAAAATAAATCTAAAACAAAAAAAAAAGATATAGGCTGACAGAATGGATTAAAAACATGAGCCATCCATATGCTGCTTACAAGAGACTTGCCTTAGACCCAGGGATACAAATTGGCTGGAAGTGAAAGGTTGGAAAAAGATACTCCAGGCAAATAGTAACCAAAAAAGAGTAGGGGTAGCTATACTAATAAAGGGCAAAACAGATTTTAAATGAAAAAAAATTATAAGAGATACAGGAAGCCATTACATATTAATAAAAGGGACAAGCCACCAGGAAGCGATAACAGTCATAAATATCTATGCACCTAACCAGGGTGCTACAAAATACATGAGGCAAACTGGCAAAACTGAAGGGGGAAATAGCGCAACAAAAATCTTTGGAGAGGTCAACACATCATTCACATCATTAGATTGAACAACTAGACAGAAGATCAACAAGGAAACAGAGAACTTGAACAATATGATAAACAAGCTAGATGTAGCAGACATACACAGATGATGCACACAAATTCAACAGGTTAAACATTCTTCTTAAGTGCTCATGGATCTTTCTCCAGGATAGACTACATGTTAGGTCATAAGGCAGGTCTCAATGAATATAAAAAGACTGAAATTATACAAAATTCTATAATGGTCAAAAAAAGAAAGGAAAGAGGTATTATAAATTCACAAATATGTGGAGGCTAAACAATAGTTAAAAAATAATAAAGACTAATAAAAGAAAACCAATATGTCAATCCTAAATAATCAGTAAGTCAAAGAAGATGGCAAGATAAATCAGTAAATGTGTTGAACTGAATGAAAACAACAACACAATGTATCAAAACCTATGGGATACAGCAACATTGAAAACAATGTATCAAAACGTATGGGACAGGGAATCATACCCAAAGCAAGCAGGAAGGAAAATAAATGAAATCGAGAACAACAACAACAACAAAAAAAGAAAATCAGCAAAACCAAAAGGTGATTCTTTGAGAAGATTAATAAAAATGACAGGGAAGTGAACATGGCTCAACTGACAGAGTGTCTGCCTACCACATGAAGGGTCTAGGGTTCAATACCCAGTGCCTTCTGAACTGTGTGGTAAGCTGGGCCATGTACAGTGCTGTTGCATGCAAGGAGTGCCATGTCATGTAGGGGTGCCCCCACGTAGGGGTGACCCACGCAAAAGGATTGCGCCCCACAAGGAGAGCCACCCCATGTGAAAAAAAATAGTGCAGCCCACCCAGGAGTAGCACCACATACATGGAAAGCTGATGCAGCAAGATGATGCAACAACAAAAAAAGAGATGCAATTTCCCAGTGCCGCCTGACAATGCAAGAGGACTCAGAAGAACACACAACAAATGGACAGAGAGAGCAGATGATGGGGAGGAAGGAAGAGAAATAAATAAATCTTAAAAAATAAAATAAAATAAAAATGACAAACCCCTAGCTAGACTAACAAAGAAAAAAAGAGAAAAGATGTAAATAAATAAAATCAGAAATGAAAGAAGCAAAGTTATGACCCCAAAGAATTAATAAGAATCATAAGAGGATATTATGAGAAACTGTGTACCAACAAATTAGACAAATTAGGCTTTTATGGAACATGTAAGTGTTAATTTTGTCATAGTGTGTTCTGTGAGTGGTTGGAGACCCACACATTAATCAAGAAAATATCAAACTCCCAACCTGGAGAGTCCTGCTATGTTCTCAATTAGAGGGACAAGAATCCCTCCAGAACATAGGCAATGCCTAATTAAAGAAAACCAATACGTTAAGCCCTCAATATTACTGCAAGTAACTATGAATCTTATCCTTCAAAAATTGAAACAGTGATTACCATAGGTTCCAAGAGGAGGGGGAGGGAAGAATAAAACAGATGGAATGTAGAGAACTTTTAGGGCATTAGAATTGTTCAGTGGGAAGTGGACTTGGCCCAATGGATAGGGCATCCGCCTACCACATGGGAGGTCCGCGGTCCAAACCCCGGGCCTCCTTGACCCGTGTGGAGCTGGCCCATGCACAGTGCTGATGCATGCAAGGAGTGCCCTGCCACGCAGGGGTGTCCCCCATGTAAGGGAGCCCCACGCGCAAGGAGTGCGCCCCGTAAGGAAAGCCGCCTAGCACAAAAGAAAAGTGCAGCCTGCCCAAGAGTGGTGCCACACACATGGAGAGCTGACACAATAAGATGACGCAAAAGAAAGAAAGATTCCCGGTGCCGCTGATAAGGATAGAAGCGGTCACAGAAGAATACACAACGAATGGACACAGCAGAAAACTGGGGGGTGGGGGGAGAGAAATAAGTAAAAAAAAAGAATTGTTCAGCATGATGTGGCAATAACAAAGGCCACTTCAAATTTTATCAAAACCTATAAAAGCATACGATCCAAAATGTAAACCATAATGTAAACCACTGACCATGGCTAGTAGCAAAGCTTCAATATTTATCAGTTGTAACAAATGTACCATCTGCATATAAAATGTTATTAATAAGGGAGAGGGGAAAAGGGAAAGGGTGTTGGGTATATGGGAATCACCTGTATTCTCTTACGTGACTTTTTGTATGCTAAAGCTTCTTTGATGATAAAATGAAAAAATAAGACACTGGGGGAATACATGGAAGAAAATATCTGTACATATAATGTATCAGATCTTACAGTGATGAAAGATACAATGTCTAAAAAAATTTATTTCAAATTGTTTTAAATTTTTTAATTTTTTGCATTTCATTGGCTATTTTTTAAATTATTACTTCACTTTCTTATTAACTGTGTTCACTTATTTTGTTGGCTTCATTTTTGGAGAGGCTTTGGATCACAGAAGGGTCACAGCAGTGGCAGGGGTGGATCACAAATGTAGGATGTCAGTGATGTGGGGATGCATAGGAAAGGGTTCACTTGGGGCATGCCTTTAAGACATATGAATATGTTCAATTATTCATGGGACATTGTCTCAGCAGGTGGAGAACCATACAACCACCAAAAGAATACTGAATTCCCATCCTGGGAAGTTCTGCTACATTTCCCTGAGTGCAAGGGTAATGTTTAGTGAAGGAAGACAGACCACTATGCCAGGCCCTTGGTATTGATGACAGTACCTATGAACCGTTTCTTGTGAAATTGAAACTTAGCCTAGTATTATATACTGCCTAAGACTTATCTTCTGAAAGCCTCCTTGTTGCTCAAATGTGGCCCCTCTCTAAGCCAAACTCAGCATATAAATGCACTACCTTCCCCCCGAGGTGGGACCTGACTCCCAGGGATGAGCCTCCCTGGCAACAAGAGATTACTACCTAGCACCAACAAGCAATGCAACTGTAAAAGGACCTTGCCAAAAGGGGAAAGGGTAAAAAATTTCAAAGTGAGTCGGGAGGCCATTCCAGAGGTTATGCTTATGTAAGTCTCAGCAGGATCTCACTGACTGGCTCAGTAAACAGTGCCTCAAATAGAGAGGTTCCTGAGGGTTCTAGAGATATCCAGAAACTATAACCAGGGCAGACAGCTCAGGAATTCGGCACCTTGTCAGTGAGCCTCACTTTGGAACTTATGCACCCCAGTGTAAATGAGTTAGACTCATTTATAGGTTCACTGCACATGGCTCTTCTGCCCCTTTTATGTGAACCTATAATTAATACTATACTTGATAAATTAATGTCCCAAGACTCAAATCTTTTGTCCATACATGTGCCAGTTGAAACCTGAATTTCAGCAGAGTAGAAATACCTACTCTCCACTTCACTGGACTCACCCAGACAACTAACAAGGAGACGATGATGGACAATACCCATTCCAAGAAATAGTGTGTGTCTGCAACTGCAAGAAAGACAGCGCCATCCATCTGCCCCATGGGATATAAGCCCCCTCTCAATTAGAAACAGAGTGGACATTACCATCTCAAATTACTCAAGATTAGGAATAAAAAATGGACTAAACTAGACTTATTATTCTACTATAGACTTTTTATTATTATAGCAATGGAAGAATTCTCATCATCAATGTGAAGGGAGAGGTTCTGAGGGAGAGGAGATGGAAGAATATGTGTAACATGGGTGCATTTTTGGGACACTAGATTTGTCCTGCATGACAATGCAATGACGGATACAAGCCATTGTATGGGAAGCGAATGTGGCTCAAGTGATAGGGCTTCCATCTACCATATGGGAAGACCCAGGTTCAATCCCTGGGGCCTCCTGGGGAAAAAGAAGAAGAGAAAGCATGCCCGTACAATGAACCAGAGCCTATGCGAGTGCCTATGTGGTGAGCCACTGCCCATGCAAGTGAGTCACACAGCAAGATGATGACACAACAAAAAAGAGATGAAGGAGAGACTCAAGGTGAAGCACAGCAGAAACCAGGAACTGAGGTGATGCAGTTGACAGGGAACCTTTTCTCCACATCAGGGGTCCCCAAGATCGAATACCGATGAATCCTAGAGGAGAAAAAATGAGAAGAGGAGACAAAAAGAGAAACAGGTACAGAAGATCACACAGGGAATGGACAGAGACAGCAAAACCTGCATGGTGGGGGGAGAAGGAGGGGAGCAGGGGAAAAATGAATAAATATATATTTTTTAAGAGATGAAATTAGATTAGTGGTTATGTAGGGTTGGGGAAGAATTGCTAAGGGGTGTTGAGTTTTTCTTTTTGGAGTAATGAAATGGTTCTAAAATTTTTTGTGGTGATGAATGCACAACATTGTGATTATACTAAAAGCCACTGGTTATATACCCTTTGGATAGATCATATGGTATATGAATATATCTCAATAAAACTCCCTAATAAATAAATAATTTTGCAAGAATCACCAAAAATAGCAGCTAAGTACTGCAGGGGAAACAGATTGAGAGGTGAAGAATCTTGTTTGTTTGTTTTTGTTTATTTTTAAATAATGAAAATGCTCTAATAATGATTGCAGCAATGAATGCACAACTGTAACTACACTAAGTACCACTGACAGTACACTTCGGATGAACTGTATGCTTTATTAACATATATCAATAAAATCGATTTGTTTAAAAAAATGATGTTTATATATTTATGAGGTATGATTTGGCTCCAGAAGACAAAAAGTCTTAACTTTTATTGGAAAAATAATCATACAATATCAACCAAATCAGACACAAGAGAGAGAAAATCTAAAAAAGGCTTACTCCAAAACATCCCTAAATTTATAATTTTTAAAAATATACAACAACCACTTACTCTATGCCAAGAACTATTTTAAGTGTTTTACTCTATCCCAGGCACTATTCTAGGTGTTTTACAAATATTAACGCATTTAATCCTTACAACAACCCTACAAGGTAGGTATGTTTAGCACTCCCATTTTACAGATAAGGAAATGGAAGCGCAAAAGTTAGGTCACTTCCTAAACTAGCACCCAAGCATTTAGACCTCAGTGTCCATATTCTTAATCCCTATGCCACGCTTTTTTTAAAAGGAAATTCTAATTGATACAATTGTGGTAAAGCTAGTGTACGGCACCATTACTGGAATAGTTATTTTGCAAAGCAATATAGTAATATGTAATGAGTCAGAAATGTTCATATCCTTTGTTTATGTGGTTCATTCCCATTGTTTATGTGGTTCATTCCCAGGAATTTATCTTGAGGAAATATTTTGAGAACATTATTAAAGATGATTATGAGACTTCATAGACATGAAAACATGGTCATAATATAATGATAAATTATACAAAATATATACACAAGTGGATGACTATATGCTACAGAGTGGTTGTGTTAGATGATAGCTAGGGATAATATTTAAATTATTTTTTAAATCATACAAGTAATAAACGAATGCATTCCTCCTAGTCACTTCATCCTTCTACTTCCCACTCTCTCCCACCCTTCTTCAACCTTCCCCAAGAAATAATCTTTCAGATATCCTTCATGTTTTGTAAGATATACCCATGGAAACTTACAATGCTATCCTATTATACATATCATAATGCAACTTGCTTTTATTACATATAGATCCACCTCATTCCTTTACTGTTGCATAGCATTCCATTATATAATAATGCTACAGATTATCTAGCTATTCACTGCAGGTCATTTAGGCTGCTTTCCATAGTTTTCCCTTATAAAAACACTTGTTAATGAAAAGTCACATAAACACCTCCTTGGATATATATGTGAGTGCTTCTCTAACAGATACTAGTTCAAGCATATTTTTTTTTGTTTTAATAGATATTGCCAAATTTCCTTCCTCAACACTACCAATTTACATTCCCACAATGGTGTGTTCTCTAACGTTTTATTCATTACTGTTTATATAGTCTCTGCAATTCAAACAACAACAACAAAAAACAAATTCTAAAAGAATCTATCTCATATAGGTCATCTAAGGGCAGCTGTTTAAATAAGAGAAAATAAATCTTCACATCTCCTGTTATTGAGAAGATACAAAACTGAGTTCTTTGGTATTATATCTAGTTTATATCCCTGAGGAGATCAACTGTAATTCAAAGTAGAAAAGAGCGTGACTATATATACATACACACCACTTGGCTTTAGTTTTCAAAGATAATACTATTGACAGATTTGCTATGTGTGGGTGTATGCTTGGAAACAAAAGTGGATCCAGTCATCTCGTCTACTATGTCCATACAAAGTTGTTCTTGGCTTCACCACAACATACATGGTTAATGCAGCCTGTGGAATGGATTGTAGCTCCATATCTTCAAGTCACAGACGGCCAATGTCTATAATCAAAATGAACCAACCTATCTTTGCAGAGCCAACAGGATGGTTCGTCTGCCACTGCTCTTGTTTGCCGCTTTCCCTGAGCTTTGCTGTATTGCATAAAAAATTGTAGTATAAGAGAAAATTCTGCTTCCTCCTTCCTATTAGCATTTAATAAAAAGTATTAAAATGTCAAGAAAAATAATCTAGAATGGAGTCTGTATGCTGAATAACACAGTTACTTGGCCAATGAGTGAACCAATAACAACTGATAAATTTAGAGCACAAATAGAGAATTGTACAGGTTGTACAAGTTTTTATCTATTAAGAATGACAGCTTGCATACTGAAACAGGCCAAATATGTCACAATAAAGTAAATAATTTCTGGAGACTAAAATATCTTTGAAAACTGCCAGTAAGAACAGAACATAAACTTAAAAAGATACTACTTAGTTCATGGTCATAGGAAATCTATTGTATACTTAAAAACTGTAAGATAGTCTTTAAAATACCATGGAGAAAATGCCCTAAAGTTCATTAGCTTTTTTAAAATTTTCCATAATATAACAAAATGACTATTCAACATATGTTGATGAAAAGTTGTCTAGTTCATTCGTTTCCAGCAGTTCAAAAACACAACTTATCATTCTCCTGGTTCTTAAACTATCAGCAATATGGCACTCATCAGTTCAACAACATTAAAATATATGTACCCATCTTAATCCCAGGGGGAGAAAAATAAAATTTAACCAAAAAAACAACCAGTTGTCCAATTCCCTATGCAAATCTAACAAAAAAAGAAATGGAGGGTTGTTAAAAGAGCCTTTAATCTACTGAACAAACTAATATTAATAAATGTTGTAGTTAACACCTAGCATTTTACTCTTTAGAAAGTAATTCCGGGAAGTGGACTTGGCCCAGGGGATAGGGCGTCCACCTACCACATGGGAGGTCCGCAGTTCAAACCCCAGGCCTCCTTGACCCGTGTGGAGCTGGCCCACACGCAGTGCTGATGCATGCAAGGAGTGCCATGTCACGCAGGGGTGCCCCCGCATAGGGGAGCCCCACGCACATGGAGTGCACCCCGTAAGGAGAGCTGCCCAGCGAGAAAGAAAGTGCAGCCTGCCCAGGAATGGCGCCGCACACACCAAGAGCTAACACTGCAAGATGATGCAACAGAAAGAGACATAGATTCCTATGCTGCTGACAACAGAAGTGGACAAAAGAAGAACACGCAGCAAATGGACACAGAGAACAGACAACTGGGGCGAGGCGGGGGGAAGGGGAAAGAAATTTTTTTTAAATCTTAAAAAAAAAAGAAAAGTAATTCCACAGGCACTATCTCAGAAGATTCTTATAACAGCCTTATGAGATAGGGCTAATACACATCTCTGTGTTTGGTTTTTTTGTTTTGTTTTAATATACACTTTTACATTTTTAAAAAATCAAGATTTATAGAACACTGGTGCTTATAAAAGTTCATGATAGTCAGTAGCAGGATCAGAAATTTTAAAAAGAAAGAAAACACAAATATAAGTTTTCAAGTTCCCTAAAGAAACCAATGATGTTTCTCTGTCATACCCCTCCCCAAAGCTGCTCAACCAATCACATCTAAAATCATTTATTACCTCCATTCTATTTCACTTTAAGTGCATTCTTTTACAACATAATAAAGAACGTAACATATGCTAAGCTGCCCCTTTCTAGAAACTTCATTGTCCATTAACATACTTGGGGAAAAAAAGCCCAATCCTCCAATGAGATTCATCTTCCATTACAAGTTATAATTTATATAGTAGGCTGCCACTTGCTACCTAAATCACAAATAACACAAAGGTCAGACCTTCTGCAATTTACTAGTGCTAAGTCCATATTAGTCAAGTTGAAAGTTAATTTCTTTCAACTTGTACCTTCTAGTTAAAAAAAATCAAGTAATTTTTAATTCACCCATCCTTAATTTGTCACTGAAATCCCTGCTGAAAGGCACTACCCCAAAAAAACCTTGAAGAGAAAAAGTTAGTCAAATTTGGAAACAAAAAAAAAATATATTAGAAGAAAACAAACTAATGAAATCTGGAATTGTTCTGCTTGTTATATAAAATGGAAATAACTGGGTCTTTTAACATTCTTCCTGAAAAACTTGCCAAAAAAAACACATATAGGTATCTCTTCTCAGTGCTGTCATTTGAAAAGAAATACGAAAACAAATTGATAACCTGACAACCACACAACACGTAAAAAATAACAGGGGAAACGGATGTGGCTCAACCAATTGGGCTCCTGTCTATCATATAGGAGGTCCAGCGTTCAATGCCCAGGGCCTCCTGGTGAGGGTGAGCTGGCCCACGCGGTGAGTTGGTCCATGTGGAGTGCCAGCCCATGCCAGCGATGCTGTCCTACCGCAGAGAGCTGGCACAGCAAGATGATGCAACAAGAGACACAGAGGAGAGAAAATAAGAAGACGTAGCAGAACAAGGGAGCTGAGGTGGCACAAGAGTAATTACCTCTCTCCCACTCCAGAAGGTCCCAGGATCAGTTCCCAGAGCCACCTAATGAGAATAAAGCAGACACAGAACAACACACAGCAAAAGGACACAGCAGACAACAGGGGGAATGGGGAAGCGGGGGGGAAGGGGTGGGGGGGAGAAATAAATCTTTGAAAAAAAAACAACAGGAAAAATGTTTTCAGTACTATTAATGGTAAGAGCATACAGTATCTGACAAATCATCATATGGTATTCCTTCTGATACCAAAAACAATTATGAAAGAATTATTTAAATGTAAGAATCATGTTTCACAAACACAAAAGTCATGTTTTCACAATTTTTAATACAATTTTGAATTCATATACTTAGACACTGTCAAACTGAGTTCCTGCTTTATATTTTCCAGAGTGTTTTACCAATAGTTTATGATTATAAAATAGACATCAATCCTGGTAATGACAAATGTTTTTATCTGAAATGCTTACAAGTATAATTATAGGGAGTAGATGTGGCTCAAGCAGTTGGGGGCTCACCTCCCACATGGGAAGTACTAGTTTCAGTTCCCAGTGCTTCCTAAAAAAAACAAAAACAAACTTACAAACAAAACAAACAAAAAAACTAACACAGGGGAGCCAATGTGGCTCAGTGGTTGAGTACTCGCTTCCCACATACAAGGTCCGGGGTTCAATCTCCAAGCCCCAGTACTTTTAAAAAAAAAAAAAAAAAAAAAAGTATAATTATAATAAAATCTAACAGCTTCCAACTTCTATAAAAGTTTCATGTATCACAGATACTTAATATTCATGACTATTTTAGATATTCTCAGCACCTAGCTCCCTAATAATCTCAGATTTTCTAACAGCAATGATATGTTATTTCTTTTTTTTTAAAGATTTATTTATTTATTTATCTCCCCTCCCCCCCACCCTGATTGTCTGTTCTCTGTGTCTATTCCCTGAGTCTTCTTCTTTGTTCACTTCTGTTGTTGTCAGCTGTCCCCTGCTCCCACCCTGCTTTTCGCTTCCTTGTACTTTACCCGCCTGTTCTTCGAAATCTCTCTGTATTATGGCCTTTCTCAGCAGTAGCTTATGCTGCTGCCTCCCTCCGCCCCTCCTCCCAGCCACTGTTATCTTCCCCCTCCCAGGCGATCGCTGTTCTCCCCGCCTCATTTCAACCGCCCTCATCCCGTATCCGCCCCGGCACAACCTCTGAAACAAACCCCCCTGCCATCAATGGCTTACGCCCTAAACCGCAGGTCCGCCCTTGCCTCTGCAGCCAATCCTCAGCTGCCCCGCGGACATGCCCCTCCCACAACCTCCCCGCCTCCACGAGACTATAAAACCCCATGTACTTCCCTAATAAAATCAGACCTGCGCATAGACCTCGTCTCCGTGGTTCTTCTTCCATCGAACCGCGCGTCCCCACCAAGCCTTGAGCCGCCCACTGCCGCCCCAGTCCGGCCGTGGGCTCGGCCTGACTCCCGGCAGCGACCCGCCCGCGGTACCGCAGCGGCGGCCACAGTCAGCAGCACAGGAATCTGTGTTTCTTTTGTTGTTGTTGCGTCATCTTGTTGTGTCAGCTCTCCATGTGTGTGGCACCATTCCTAGGCAGGCTGCACTTTCTTTCACGCTGGGTGGCTCTCCTTATGGGGCATACTCCTTGCGCATGGGGCTCCCCTACGTGGGGGACACCCCTGCGTGGCACGGCACTTCTTGTGCGCATCAGAACTGCACGTGGGCCAGCTCCACATGGGTCAAGGAGGCCTGGGGTTTGAACCGCAGACCTCCCATGTGGTAGACAGATGCCCTAACCACTGGGCCAAGTCTGTTGCCATGTTATTTCTATTTTAAGCTTCTCAATCACAACTTTAAAACAGAAGCCTAACTAAAAAAACAAAAACAAAAAAATAGGTTCCTAACTATAAAACTATTGGCCATTATGGCAACATTAACAGTCCACTCACCAGCATGGAGAAGTCATTACTGTCCTACAAAAATTTAGGTAGAGGAAGACAGAACATCACTATGGTTTATGGTTTGAAGAAACAAGATTATTTCAACAAGTGAAAGTTAATTTTATTTAAATGAAGAAAATTTCATTCTTTTTTATCAACCAAGCTCTAATTATTGTTAATCTAATTTAATAAATGAGTTTATTTCTTTAAAAATGACTGATGGGGAGCAGATGTAGCTCAAGTGGTTGAGCACCTGCTTCCCATGTACAAAGTCCTGGGTTTAATCCCCAGAACCTCCTAAAAAACAAATAAAAAACTAACTCTCTTTCAGGGACAGATGTAGCTCAGTGATTGAGCACCTATTTCCCATGTATGAGGTCCTGGGTTCAATCCCTGATACCTCCTTAAAAAAAAAAAAAAGACTGAGTTTTAAAGATGAATTTAACATTCACAGCAATTAATCTGTAACTAAAGAATTATTTTCCCTCTAATCATTCACTCAATATTTCCTCAAGGAATTCTTGTCCTAGTTAGATATAAAGATTGTATTACTTTTTTCATTACTCTACACTGTGACTTCATGGTAATGGTTATGAAGTCGTCAGAAACAAAGTAATTACTAAAGGATTCATTCAGAGACAGCTGTTTTTATATTTAATTTTATTAAAATACCAAGAATAATGCTACAGAACAAATATATGGAAAAAACTCGAACAAAGTTACCTAAAAAGTTTGGCCTTAAAACTGGTTTTCCCCTTTATTTCTAAAACAAAACTTCTACAAAGGGTCAGCTTCAATTGACATGAGAAATTAATCCTTTTTTTTAATAGTAAAAGTTATGGTACCCTGATGTTTAAAACTAAAATGGATATCACTGTACTTTTATTAGAAAAAGAAACATATTTAGTTAGATTTACTTACTTACATTTCACTTGAGTCTATTTTTGAAAATTGTGGTATATTCTTCCCAGAAACAAAAGCACAATGCTATTACTAAAGTTAATAAGAATTTTAGGAAAACGAATGTGGTTCAACCAATTGGGCTCCCGTCTACCATATAGGAGGTCCAGGGTTCGATGCCCAGGGCCTCTTGGTGAGGGCAAGCTGGCCCACGCAAAGTGCCACCCCACGCGGGAATGCTGCCCAGTGCAGGATAGTTGCCCTGCGTGGGAATGCCACCCAGCATGGGAAAGCCGCCCTGCACAGGAGTGCTGGCCAACACAGAGAGCTAGCACAGCAAGATGACACAACAAGAGACACAGAGAAGAGAAATAAGGAAGACATAGCAGAACAAGGGAACTGAGGTGGCACAAGAGAGTAAGCACCTCTCTCCCACTCCGGAAGGTCCCAGGATCAGTTCCTGGAGCCACCTAATGAGAAAACAAGCAGACACAGAAGAATACACAGCAAATGGACACAGAGAGTACACAATGGAGGGGGAACAGGGGGAACGGGGGAAGGGAGAGAAATAAATAAATCTTTAAAAAAAAACAATTTTAAACCCACTTAAAAAAAACCCTTTAAGCGTTGCCAATAAATAAAAATTTTGCCCCACTAAGTAAACACAATTTCATCCTTACTGGTGCAAGAGAAAGATAGTATTTAAAAACAATGAAGGGAAGCGGACTTGGCCCAATGGATAGTGCATCCGCCTACCATATGGGAGGTCTGCGGTTCAAACCCCAGGCCTCCTTGACCTGTGTGGAGCTGGCCCACGTGCAGTGCTGATGTGTGCAAGGAGTGCCATGCCACACAGGGATGCCCCCGCATACGGGAGCCCCACGCGCAAGGAGTGAGTGCGCCCCATAAAGACAGCCGATCAGTGTGAAAGTGCAGCCTGCCCAAGAATGGCGCCACACACACACACAGAGCTGACACAACAAGATGACACAACAAAAAGAAACACAGATTACCGGTGCCGCTGATAAGGAAAGGATCAGTCAAAGAACACACAGCAAATGGACACAGAGAGCAGACAACTGGGGCGGGGGGGGAGGGAAGAGAGAGAAATAAATAAATCTAAAAAAAATAAAAACTATGAAGCATTTCTTGCTGATCCACAGTACTAGATAGTATACCACTGCTGCTTATTTATTTTAATGTAAATTCTTTTCAGTAACTTGACAGAAGCTATATAAACATCAGACTGCTTTTCATCCCAATATACTGTAATTATTTTCATTTCATAGACATCAAATGGGCAGTGAGTTCTACTGCTTACAGTTAGTAAGAAATCCTGCTATAAGATCTAAATGAGCTTCTCTACTAGAGGAAAATCTTTTTGCCAAAAGGTCCATTACCTGGTTCAAAAGAAACAAGACAGGGAAGTAGATTTGGCCCAACTGATAGAGTGCCCGCCTACCATATGGGAGGTCCAGGGTTCAAACTCAGGGCCTCCTGACTCATGTGGTTAGCTGGCCCATGCGCAATGCTGATGTGCACAAGGAGTGCCGTGCACACAGGGGTGTCCCCCAGATAGGGGAGTCCATTGTGCAAGGAGTGCACCCTGCAAGGAGAGCTGCCCTGCACGATAAAGGCACAGCCTCCCCAGAAGTGGCACCACTCACATGGAGAGCTGACACAGCAAGATGACGCAACAAAAGGGACACAGATTCCCAGTGCCGCTGACAGGAATGCAAGTGGACACAAAACAACACACAATGAATGGACACAGAGAACAGACAATGGGGGGGAAGGGAAATAAATAAATAAGAAATAAACCTTAAAAAAAAAAAAAAGAAACAAGGCAGTCAGTAAGCAAGTAAAAAGATGCTCAATATCATTAGCCATTAGGAAAAGGCAAACCAAAATCATGAAATACCACTTCACACCCACTAAAATGACTATTGGGGGAGGGGGAGAAGGAAAATAAGTATTGGAGAGGATGTGGAGAAATTCAACTCTCATGTAATATTAGGGGGAATATAAAATGATACAGCCTCTGTGGAAAACAGTTTGGTGGCTCCTCAGAAAGTTAAACATAGAATTACCATATGACCACGAATTCCATTCTTAGGTACATTCCCCAAAGAACTGAAAGAAGAGAATCAAAGATACTTGTACACCAATATTCACAGTAACATTATTCACAAGTCAAAGTGTGAATGCAACCCAAATGTCCATCAACAGGGAATGGATAAACAAAACGTGGTATATCTATATGATAGAATATATTCAGCCATAAAAAGGAATGAGGTTCTGACACGTTACATAGATAAACCTTGAAAACATTATGCTAAGTACAATAAGCCAGACACAAAGAATACCTCAGAATATGCGATATCCACAGAGACAGAAAGTAGATTAGTGGTTACCAGGGAAGAGGGTAAAAGGGTGGGGAGGGGTTGTTTTGGTTGATGAGAAAGTTCTGCAATGATGATAATGATAGCACAAATTTGTAAATATAATCAACGTCACTGAAATTTACACCTAAAAATGGTTAAAATTGAAAATTTGTTATATATATATAAAACCACAACTTTTAAAATAAATAATAAAAATAAGGCTAGTAGATGTGGGGCCATTCAGGAAAAAATAAAAGGCTGAAGGGGAAATATATTTTAAACTGAAGTCCTAGTTAAAAAACAAAAGAACAAGCAAACAAAAAACAAGAAAGTAATCTGGCCATCAAAAAGTAATAAAGTATAGGAAATTATTAAACTTTTTTGCACATAGTAAGCACCTCATAATTGCCAGTAATTTCCTTGTAACCACACATGGTTCTATAAACAGCCTCAAAGATGGCAACATTCTGAAGTTTTATTACATAAAAGCAAAAGTGTGCAAACACTTCCCCAACAACCAAAGAGGAACAGAGTAATTTAAAATAAGGAAGTCTGGACTTCATATGATGCAATTGAAGTTTCTCTGAGAAAATACATTAAGTTCTGACACAAGAATACACAGAGGAATTATTAAAACAGACTTTATGAGGCAGAATAGGTGTTATTATACACACATAAATTACTTTTTAAAACAGAATAGAAACGATTCCCTAGCTCACATCAGACAAGCAGGAAAAATGCTAAAACATATACTTAGATATTAGCTTTTTACCATATTCCAAAATTAATTTCCAGTGACTAAACCAAGTTGAATATTCAAAATACAAAATCATAAAATTAGAATTATTTTCCAGACATATGTAATAGCAAAAATGCATAATTTCAGAAGTGATTTTAAAAACAGATTTGACTATATACAGCTTATAACACATGCACATTAAAAACAAGAGGAAAAAAACAGCAATAAAAACGGAAAACTGAATCGAGAAAATATTTGTAGCAAATATGTCAACTGGTTTATATCCATTATAAAGAGTTCTCCTAATGAATTAAAAAAACAATTTTAAGAACTATATAGGCAAAAAAGAACAAAGAACAAAAAGAAAATTAAATAATGAGGAGCTATAATTACCAAAAATGTGAGGAAATGTTCTATCTTGACACTAATCAAAAAACAAATAAATAAAACAAGCTGTCATTTTAGCCTATTCAAATTAGCAAAGAATTTTTTTGCAAATTATAATGCCAAATGCTGAAAAATGTTTAGTAATATCAATACTCATACAGCACTTTCATAAAATTACCTGAGCCAAAAATTTTTATTTCTGGGAATCTGTTGTAGGGAAACAATTCTAAAGAAGGGGAAAACTTTATGGATGAAGACATTCACTTCAGCATAACGTAATGTTAAAAATTGGAAGAACCTTAAATATCCAGACTAGTCCATGAGGAAAGACCTAAAGGGACTGATTTGGAGGTTAAGGGGAAAGGGAGGGAGTTCTATAACAAAAATGCCCAGCTACATCATACAATAAAAAATAAAAAAACATTTAACAGGTGGCAGACTTGGCCCAGTGGATAGGGCGTCCAGCTACCACATGGGAGGTCCGCGGTTCAAACCCCGGGCCTCCTTGACCCATGTGGAGCTGGCCCAAGCGCAGTGCTGATGTGCGCAAGGAGTGCTGTGCCACGCAGGGGTGTCCCCAGCACAGGGGAGCCCCACGCGCAAGGAGTGCACCCCAAAAGAGAGCCGCCCAGCACGAAAAAAAGTGCAGCCTGCCCAGAAATGCCGCTGTACACACGGAGAGCTGACACAACAAGATGACGCAACCAAAAGGAACACAGATTCCCATGCCGCTGACAACAACAGAAGCGGACAAAGAATACACAGCACACAGACACAGAGAACAGACAACCAGGGTGGGGGGGGAAGGGGAGAGAAATAAATAAATCTTTTTTAAAAAATGAAAAACCTTATTAAAAAAAAACATTTAACAAAAGCTCCAAACCAACATAGAACTTCTACCAAACTTTATGAGCAGAAAAACAAGATTGCCAAGCATCTGAAAAAAGTTTCTTCATGAAAGAAGCAAAAAACAAACAGAAAATAAAGCAACTTTAAAGGAAGTCTATGCAGAGAAGCAGGGGGAAAAAATTTTTTTTGTTTGAGGTAACGGGGATTGAACCTGGGACCTTGTTTCATGGGTGGGAAGCCAATGCTCAACCACTGAACCACACGGCCTTCCCTGAGTTGGATTTTTCATTTGTTTTGCTTGTTGTTTGTTTATCTGTTCTTTGTTTTCAGGAGGCACCAGGAGCCAAATCTGGGACTTCCTATGAGGGAGGCAGGAGCTCAACTGCTTGAGCCACATCCACTCTCCCTGAAAAAAATTTTAAAATATATTATTAATATCCTCAAAGAAAAAATACTGTAAAGGTAAAATAAGGGCAGGACTTATTTTTTAAAAATTCATAGAACATACAAGGTGTTGGTGAAGGGGTAAGCTATGGGAATTCTGTACATTTATGCATGATTGTTTTGTAAGCTCACAACTTCTCCAATAAAAAAAAGCACACAGATTGTAGGAACAATTCCATTTTTGAGGATTTATTCTACACATATACTTGCCTATATGCAAAATTACATTTGTACAAATTTATTAATTGAATCACTGTTTATTATAGCAAAATATTGGAAACAACCTACATGTACACCAATAAAGGACTATTGATATATTTTTTAAAAATTCACAGAACAAAATAGAGCTCTTAAAAGACATATGAGGGAAGCAGACGTGGCTCAACTGATAAGAGCATCTGCCTACCACATGGGAGGTCCAGGGTTCAAACCCAGGCTTCCTGGCCCGTGTGGTGAGCTGCCGTGCAAAAGGATGCTGTGCCATGTAGGGGTGGTCCCCCATGTAAAGGAGCCCCACACACAAGCAGTGTGCCCTGCATTGAGCCTCCTGGCACAAGAAAAGCAGCTCAGCCTGCCCAGGAGTGGCACCACACACACAGAGAGCTGATGCAGCAAGATGACGCAACCAAAAAGAGACACAGATTCCCCGTGCTGCCAAGAATCCAAGCGGACACAGAAGAACATAGAACAATGGGGGGTAGGGGGAAGGGAAGAGAAATAAATAAATCTTTAATAAGAAAAAAAAGACATATAAATAGCCTATATGCAGTTGTAACGGTATTCAACATCATTAGTCACAAAGGAAATACAAATTAAAACCACACTGAGATACTACTTCCCACCCATCAGAATGGATAACACTAAAAAGACTGACAATACTAAGTATTGATGAAGAGGTAGAGCAACTGAAACTGGTGGAAGGGAAAAATGACAATCACTTTGGAAAACTATTTGGCAGTTTAAAATAAAGTTAAGCATACCTACTCCATGACCTAGCAATTCCACTCTGAGGTATAAACCCAAGAGATATGAAATCATATTCCCAAAAAGACTTTACAAGAACATTTATAACAGTTTTATTCACAATAGCCCAAAGCTAAAAACCCAAATATGTCCACCAAGCAGAGAATGGATAAACAATTGTGTTATATTCACACAAAAGGATACCACTTAGCAAGAACAAGGATACATATCACATCTCTTGGACAATATGTTGTACAGAAAAAAAAGCCAGACACAAAGGAGTATGTACTACATGATTCCATTTATATTAAGTTCAAAAACAAACAAAACTAATATATGGTGATAGAAACCAAATCAGTTGTTCCCTCCATGGCTGAGGATGATTGACAGGAAAGAGACATGAAGGCTCTTTCTGAGGTGATAGAAATATTCCATAATTTGAATCTGGTGATAACATGAGTATAAAGCACTTATCAAAGTTCATCAAACTATACACTTAGGAGCTATATTGTGATAGTGTGAGTTACATGGGTATATGCATTTTTAAACTCACTGAAGTATATACTTAAGATGTGTACATTTAACTGTGTAAATTATACCTCAATAAAGAAAAGTTAAGGAAAGCGGATTTGGCCCAACAGATAGGGCGTCTGCCTACCACATGAGAGGTCCAAGGTTCAAACCCAGGGTCTCCTGACCCATGTGGTGAGCTGGCCCAGGTGCAGTGCTGATGCGCGCAAGGAGTCCTGTGCCACACAGGGGTGTCCCCCACGTAGGGGAGCCCCACATGCAAGGAGTGCGCCCCAAAAGGAGAGGCGCCCATCACAAAAAAAGGTGCAGCCTTCCCAGGAATGGCACCACACACACTGAGAGCTGACACAGCAAGAAGATGCAACAAAACAAGACAGATTCCAGGTGCCGCTGACAAGAATACAAGTGGACCCAGAAGAACACACAGCTAATGGACACAGAGAGCAGACAACTGGGGAGGGGGGCAGGGAAGGGGAGAGAAATAAATAAAAAACACATCTTTAAAAAAAAAAGTTAAGAGCCCTTAAAATTTAAAAATGAAAGCAAAAACACAAAACTTGATAGAAAGACTAGAAGATAAAACTGAAGAAATCTCCCAAAAAGCAGTAAAAGGACAAAGATGGAAAAAATAAGAAAATGAGAGGATCATTCAAGGAGATCCAATATCCAAATACAGGAGTTTGAAAAGAGAGAAAATTTAAAGGAAGAAATTATCTATGAGATAATGAAATAAAGTTTCCCAGAAGTAAAGGACATCAGTCTTCAAATTAAAGGAGTTCATTTTTCCAGCAATAGATGAAAACACAGCTAAAGTATATAGTATAGTATAGTATGATATACTAAAGTATATCATTGTGAAATTTCAGGACATTGTGGACAAAGATCCTACAAACGTCCAAAGATTGGGGGGGAGGGGGCAGAATTCAATGGTCTAAGAAATATAATGGCACTGGATATCTCAACAGCACCATGGGGGGCCAGGCTAAAAATGAAACAACACTTTCTCAAAATTCTGAAAAAAATTTCTAACTTAAAATCCTAAATCAGACAAACATTCAATCAAGTATGAAGATAGAATAAAGCTATTTCCAGACTTATCAATCTCAATTTATTTTGCATAAAATGGTTCTCAAAAAATTAAAAAGTTCCTGGAGGAAGTTGTATACCAAAATAAGAGAGAAAATTCAGAAAGCAAAAGATACGGAATACAGGTGACAAAAAAAAGTAATACAGAAGAATCCCCAAGATAAGGGTGAAGAGAGTTCCCAGGATATTAACTGTGGACCAGGTACAGAGTAACCAGTTTGAAATCGTTAGAAAAAACTGAAACCATCTGATAGTCTTAAGAGGAGACCTGGGCAAGTGACAGACTTTAGAGTTGAATTAGTGATAAATACTTAGAATATTAAGTAAACAAACAAAACAAAACCACAATTACTAACATTAGGGAAAACAAAAATTTGTGCTACAAAAGTTATCATTTTGTACTAAATAACTTCAGCTATGAATTGTATATATATATGGCTTTAATAAGGTAAGCAATGAATATTTATCTAAATAAAATTACCAAATAGCTATAGTAATAGAATGAGGTAACGGACGCACAAAGGGGAAGTGTGTGGCTAAGGGGAAAGGAGGAGGAAGAGAGTTAAATTCTCATGCTCAGAAGTGGAAGTCAACTGATAATGCCTAAAACTGAAAAATCAACACCAAATACCAAACAACAACTGAAAGAATATACAGTAGTCTCCGGGAGGCAGAAGTGGCTCAACTGATAAGAGCGTCCGCCTACCATATGGGAAGTCCAAGGTTCAAACCCAGGGCCTCCTGGCCCATGTGGTGAGCTGGGAGAAAGGACAAGAAAGTCCTAAACTAAAGAGAGAAACTGCACCCAGAATAAATACTCCAGTAAACCAGATGCCAAGACATCAACAAAAAATTACAATCCAGTGCTCACTTCAGCAGCACATATACTAAAATTCAAATGATACAGAGAAGATTAGCATTTCCCCTGTGCAAGGATGACATGCAAATTCATAAAGCATTTCATATTTTTTTTCTCCTGCCATGATGGCCATGCAAGTAAAACGTGGGCATTTATTTTTATTTTATTTTTTTAAAGATTTATTTTTATTTTATTTAATCCCCCGGTTGTCTGTTTTCTGTGTCTTTTTGCTGCGTCTTGTTTCTCTGGTCTTGTTTCTCTGTCCACTTCTGTTGTCGTCAGTGGCACGGGAAGTGTGGGCGGCGCCATTCCTCGGCAGGCTGCTCCCTCCTTCGCGCTGGGCGGCTCTCCCTATGGGTGCACTCCTTGCGCGTGGGGCTCCCCTATGCGGGGGACAACCCCTGTGTAGCACGGCACTCCTTGCGCGCATCAGCACTGCGCATGGGCCAGCTCCACACGGGTCAAGGAGGCCCGGGGTTTGAACCGCGGACCTCCCATGTGGTAGACGGACGCCCTAACCACTGGGCCAAAGTCCGTTTCCCAAAACGTGGGCATTTATAATCTATAATGTTTTCAGTTCCTGGTGCCTCCTAAAAAAAGAAGACAAGCAGACAGCAAGTACAAACAATACCAGGGAAATAAAAGCAAAAACAAAAAAGAACAGATGAAGAATGGAAAAAATTTAACAAAGTCTCAGGGAACAAAATGACAGGAAGAAACATGCAAACAAATGTGTCATGGTTTTGCCATAAGGAGAAGAGAAGGGAAAAGGGGCAGAAGGAATATTTGAAGAAATAATGGTAGAAAATTTCCCAACCCCATTGAAGGACATAGATATCCATGTCCAAAAAGCACAATGTACTCCCATCTAAATAAATCTGAGTAGAGGGAAGTGGATGTGGCTCAACTGATAGAGCGTCTGCCTATCATATGGAGGGTCCAGGGTTCAATACACAGGGTCTCCTGACCTGTGCAGTAAGCTGGCCCACGCACAGTGTTGCTGTGTGCAAGGAGTACTACTCATGCCGCATAGGGGAGCACCACGCACAAGGAGTGCGCCCAGCTAGGAGAGTCGCCCTGCGTGAAAAAAGCACAGCCCACCCAGGAGTGGTGCCACACAAAGAGCTGACGCAGCAAGATGACACAACAAGAGAGATGCAGTTTCCCAAAGGCGCCTGATAATACAGGCAGATACAGAAGAACACACCAGCAAATGGACATAGAAAGCAGACAACAGGGGGGAAGGGGAGAGATATAAATAAAAAATAAATCTTTTAAAAAAAAATTTGAGTAGACCAACTCCGATACACGTACTAATCAGAATGCCAAATGCCAAAGACTAAGAAAAGAATTCTGAGAACAGCAAGAGAAAAGCAATGCATAACATATAAGGGATATCCAATAAGATTAAGTGCTGATTTCTCACCAGAAACCACAGAGGCAAGAAGACAGTGGTGTGATTTATTTAGATACTGCAAGAGAAAAACTTCCATCCAAGAATCTGATAGCCAGCAAGACTGTCTTTCAAAAATGAGGGTGAGTTTAGAATATTCACAGATAAGCAGAAACTGACAGAGTTTGTAACCAAGAGACTGACTTTGCAGGAAATACTAAAGGGTGTGCTACAGCCTGAAAAGAAAAGACAGGAGAGAGAAGTCTGGAAGAGAGTTTAAAAATGACGATTATATCAATAAAACAAAAAGTTTAAAAGTGGTGAAAATTAAAATGACAGAAAAAAACGCAAATTTTCAGGAATAAACTTAACCAATGATATAAAGCACTTGTATTCAGAAAACTACAACTCACTGTTAAAAGAAATAAAAAATGACCTAAATAATTGGAAGAACATTCCACGCTCAAGGATTGGAAGACTAAACATCATTAAGATGTCAATGCTACTCAAATTGATACACAGATACAATGTAATCCTCACAAAAATCCTCCAGCATTTTAAAAAAATAAATGGAAAGCACAATTACCAAATATATTTGGAAGGGCAGGTAAGGGGTTCCAAATAGCCAAAACATATTAAAAACAAAAATCAAATTTGGAGGACTCTTATTTCCGGACTTTAAATCATATTACCTAGCTACAGTGATAAAAATAGCATGGTATTGGCATAAAGACAGATAGAGAGATCAATGGTATTGAAGTGATGGTTCAGAAATAGACCCTCACATCTATGGACAAGTGATTTTTGACAAGTTTGTCAAACCCACCCAGCTTGGGCAGAATAGTGCATTCAACAAATGGTGCTGAAAGAACTGGATATCCATAACCAAAAGAAGGAAAGAGGAACCCTATCTCACACCTATACAAAAATTAACTCAAAAGGATCAAAAACCTAAATATAAAAGTAAGAACCATAAAGCTTCTAGGAGAAAATGTAGGAAAATATCTTCAAGACCGGTGGTAGGTGGTAGATTCTTAAAGGAGGTAAGAGGAGGATTGAGATGGACTATTGATGTTTAATGTATGTAGAAGTTTTAATTAGCTTTACTGTAAAAGTGTGGAAATATACAGAGTTGATGGTAATAATTATACTGAGTTAACAGCTGCTTTATAAATGGGAATGTGGCTGAAAATGGTAGTCTAGAGATGTAAACACCAAATGACAGAAAGCTACAGAACAATCTAGGGATTGAACAGCCCAGTAAACCCAAAGGTGGATAAGAATTGTGGCTTATGGTACAGATGCATAAGAGTGTCCTTTGTGAGCTAGTGCATATGTACATCACTATTGCAGGGTGGTGGGAATGTGAATAAACATGGGAAAAATACAACTAGAGTGACCTATGGACTATGGTTAACAGTAATAATGTAATATTCATGCATCTGTGCCAAAGATGTACTGGGTGATAATGGGAGAGTATGGAAAAAGTGTGAACAATAAATATATGCTATGGACCTGGTAATAATCTGATATTATCTCATAATCTGTAAAAATATTCCACCACAGTGTGGTATATTGATAGAGGGATGCTGTTTGGGAATTCTGCACATGTGCATGATTGTTATGTAAGTTTACAATTTCTGGCATAAAAATGTATTTTAAAAGTAATAGGGTTTTTGGGGGGAGGGGGAATACACCAAATGTAAGATAAGGACTATAGTTAGTAATAAGATTTTGACAATATTCTTCACAATTCATAATTTGTAGAAAATGTCTCACAACAATGCAAGGTGTTGGTCTGGGTTGATATATGGGATCCCCGTATGATGCTATACATGTTTGCTTTGTAAGTTCACAACTTTTACTATACACTTACTGTTTATATAAATAAAATATAATAGAAATGAAAAAAAAAACCTAAAGAAAATAAACACATATATGTTGTCTTATTTTTTTTTTAACATTTATTTATTTTCCTTTCCCTCCCTCTCCCCCCTCCACCTCCCTCACCCTTACTCTGCTGTTTTTGCAGTCTGTGTCCATTCGCTGTGTGATCTTCTGTATTTTATTCTTTTTGTCTTCTCTTCTCGTCTTTCTCCACTAGGATTCACCGGGATTCAATCCTAGGGATCTCTGATATGGAGAGAGGTTCCCTGTCAATTGCAACACCTCAGTTCCTGGTCTCTGCTGTGCTTCACCTTGACTCTCCCCTTCGTCTCTCTTTTGTTGCATCATCATCTTGCTGTGTGCCTCACTTACACGGGCAATGACTTACCACATGGGCACTTGGCTCGCCATGCAAGCATTCAGCTGACCACGCAGGCACTCAGCTCACTGCGCGGGCACTTGGCTCACCACATGGGCATTGGCTCACCGCACAGGAACGCTTTCTCTTCTCCTTTTTCACCAGAAGGCCACAGGGATTGAACCTGGGTTCTCCCACATGGTAGGTGGAGGCCTTATCACTTGAACCACATCTGCTTCCTTCTTGTCTTATATTAAAGGCAATAAAATTGCAGAATTATATTGAAGAAAAAACTGCGGGAGAGCAAATGTAGCTCAAGTGGTTGAATGCCTGCTTTCCATGTACAAGGTCCCAGGTTCAATCCCCAATACCTCCTAAAAACAAAACAAACAAATCAAAAACCAACTCTCTTTAGAGGAGCAGATGTAGCTCAGTGGTTGAGTGCCTGCTTCCCATGTATGAGGTCCTGGGTTCAATCTCCAGTACCTCCTAAAAAAAAGAAAGAAAAAAGAAAAAACCATGATTATGTGGCAAAACGTCACATTCTTTTCCTTAAAAAACACATACAGGGAAGTGGCTGTGGCTCAATCATTTGGGCTCCCATTCACCATATGGAAGGCCCTGGGTTTGCATCCCAGGGCCTCCTTGTGAAGGCAGGCTTGCCCATATGGTGTGGGGAGCCGCCAACCCGCAAGCACTGCGGAGAGCTGACTCAGCAAGGTGATGCAACAACAACAAAAAAAAAACAGGGAGGCAAGCAAAAAAAAAAATGCAGAAGGACACGAGGCAAATGGACACAGAGAGTAGACAGCAAGCAAGTCACAAGGGGGGGAGAATAAATAAATAAAAATAAATCCAGACACAGAAGAATGCACAGTGAATGGACACAGAAAGCAGACAGCAAGCAAAAAAGCTGTGGGGCCGGGGGGGGATAAAACACACACACACACATACATTCTTTCCTCCAAAAGTCAGTCCTGGGAGTGGATGTGGCCCAAGTGGTTGAGCACCTGCCCATCAATTCTGGTGGAGGTAATTTGGCAGTAAGCTGCATAAAGACGCTTAATATGCTAACCAGAATTGAGATGTGAAATTTAAGCACAAAATAAGAGCAGGAAAAAAGTGAAAAAAGTAAATACTAATTTCAACTGTTATTTTTAATTTTTCCAAAATTCTTTAGTTTCTAAACTAATTTGTAAAGACAGAATAATTCATTCCTTTCAGTGTATATTATATATAAAAAAACACTAAATTAGAATATGCATATAACTCTCACCATCATTCAATTTCTTGCTAGTTATAATCTGATTTTCTATTTTATGAAAAGTATCAATTTCTAAAAGACGAAGAAAATCTAATTTCTTCCTTGGAGAACCCTAGGTAACTCTACTGAGCTACAAATAGCTCAATGTTAAACATTAATCACCAAACAAAGCCACTCAATTATACAAGCTGTGAACTTTGGAAAAATAAATTTCAGAGTACACTAGTATATCAGCCTTTGGCCCAGAATAAAAGTTTTCTCCAATATATGAAGAAGTTATGAAAAATTACTTCCAGGAGATCAAAGCTTCTAAAAGAGTTATTAGATCAATAACTGACAACCTTTACTAAAAATAAACTAAGAACATTGCCATAACAAAATTTTAACATACAAAGGGCTGTATCTGAGAAGTTACGTACCTAAAAGAAACCTCTCAGAGTCAGTATTCATCACCCCTCATACTTACCTATTAATCTATCCATCTATCTATCATTAAGATAGGGGAAACGGACTTTGGCCCAGTGGTTAGGGCGTCTGTCTACCACATGGGAGGTCCGCGGTTCAAACCCCGGGCCTCCTTGACCCGTGTGGAGCTGGTCATGCGCAGTGCTGATGCGCGCAAGGAGTGCCGTGCCACGCAAGGGTGTCCCCCGCGTGGGGGAGCCCCACGCGCAAGGAGTGCGCCCCGTAAGGAGAGCCGCCCAGCGTGAAAAGAAAGAGCAGCCTGCCCAGGAATGGCGCTGCCCACACTTCCCGTGCCGCTGACGACAACAGAAGCGGACAAAGAAACAAGACGCAGCAAATTAGACACCAAGAACAGACAACCAGGGGAGGGGGGGAAATTAAATAAATAAATAAATCTTTTTAAAAAAAAAATATCTATCATTAAGATATAATTTGAGAACCTGCTTAAAAAGGTGCATATAGGGGAAGTGGCCATGGCTCAATCAGCTGGGCTCCCATCTACCACATGGGAGGCCCTAGGTTCACATCCTGGGGCTCCTTGTGAAGACAGGCTCGCCCGCGTGCTGCAGACTGCTGCCGGCCCACAAGAGCAGCGGAGAGCCGACTCAGCCAGGTAATGCAACAAAAAGGGAGACAAGCAAAAATAAATGCAGAAAAAAATGCACAGCAAATGGACACAGAGAGCAGATGGCAAGCAAGCTGCAAAGGCAGGGGAAATAAATAAATAAAAATAAATACAGAAGAACACACAGTGAAGAGACACAGAAAGCAGACAGCAAGCAAAAAGCTGCAAGGGAGGAAATAATAATTTTAAAAAGGGTGCCTATAAAATGATGTAGGTAAAACATACATCATTTGCATCAATAGAGCATCATCATTATCTTCAAATAGTCTCTATGCCAATTACAACAAATGGATTAAACAAAGATTGAATTTCAGAATTCAAGAAGAGCATTTCTCATTCTTAAGAAACTACCAGCTATCATTTGTGAACGTTTGCATTAATAGAGACCAGCCTTTCACGTTCCCCAAAAAATATCCCAATTTTCTGCTTGTTTTCACAAGTATCATTTGCTTTTTTTTTTAAGTTTCTTTTTAGATTTTTTCATTTTTATTTATTTCTCCCCCGCCCCATTCCCCCCATTGCCTGCTCTCTGTGTCCATTCACCGTGTGTTCTGTGTCTACTTGTATTCTCATTAGGCAGCTCCAGGAACCAATCCTGGGACCTTCTGGGAGAGAGGCGATTACTCTCTTGTGCCATCTCAGCTCCCGTGTTCTGCTACATCTTCTTATTTTCTCTCTTCTGTGTCTCTTGTTGCGTCATCTTGCTGCGCCAGCTCTCTGCATCAGCCTGCACTCTTGCGCAGGGAGGCTTTTTCCCACACAGGGAGGCTTTTTCCCACACAAGGCAGCATTCCCACGTAGGACAGCACTCTGCGAGGGCCATTCCTGCATGGGCCAGCACTCTGCAAGGGCCAGCTCGCCATGTGGTCCAGCCTGCCCTCATTAGGAGGCCCTGGGCAACAAACCCTGGACCTTCTATATGGTAGACGGGAGTCCAATTGGTTGAGCCACATTCGTTTCCCATCATTTCCTTTTAATGTACCCACAGGCTGTGTGGATTATTTGGAAAATTAATTGCAAAGGATTTTCTTTATTTTGGGAGGTTTTGGGGATGTAGCAGCTAGGGTTCTTTATACTCTGGTTTTCTGTAGCTGTGGGATCAGTCTTTCAGCATTTTGTGGTTATACCCTTTGCATAATTTATAACATTATTTAAATTCAAAACTATATACCTGAGTTTATGAAAAAAAATCAAAATTCAAATTAATTGTTTCCAAAGTTCCTAATGAGACATACAGTTGAAAATATAATACTTACTCTGAGATGGTTATATTCTTACTACAGTGGGAAATCATAATTTAGTACAAATTTTTGCTTTCTCTCATATGTATGAGACATATCTCTATATGGATATCTACATATAGTCTTTATATACTAAGAATATATATATATTTATATATTAGAAAAGACTATATACAGTTTTTAGAAAGGGCTTTATAGCAACATAAATGTCAAATTAACTCTGGCATAAATTAAGGAAAATAGATTTTTTTAAAAACTATTAGGGGGAAGCGGACTTGGCCCAGTGGTTAGGGCATCCGTCTGCCACACGGGAGGTCCGCGGTTCAAACCCCAGGCCTCCTTGATGTGTGGAGCTGGCCCATGGACAGTACTGATGCGCGCAAGGAGTGCCGTGCCACACAGGGGTGTCCCCGCGTAGGGGAGCCCCACGCGCAAGGAGTGCGCCCCGTGAGGACAGCCACCCAGTGCAAAAGAAAGTGCAGCCTGCCCAGGAATGGCACCGCATACACGGAGAGCTGACACAACAAGATGACGCAACAAAAAGAAACACAGATTCCCGTGCCGCTGACAACAGAAGCGAACAGAAGAACACGCAGTAGACAGACACAGAGAATAGACAACTGGGGCTGGCGGGGGAGGGAAGAGAAATAAATAAATAAATCTATTAAAAATAATAATGATAAAAATAAAAACTATTAGGAGATAATTGTAAAGAATTTAATAAATGTGAAAATTTTTAAAAGCTGAAAAATCCACCTGTAATGTTTCCACCTGCAAAGGGAAATGCATAAACATCAACTATATTCCAGATGTAAGGATTAAGGATGCTAAAATAAACAGGAAACTTCTATCTTTTCACTTTAGGGTCTCCCTGTCAGGAAGACACAAGGCACTAGGTAAAGTCTTTGGTGCATTTTCAAATCCTTGAACTGACAGAAATACATAACATGTTCTAAATTCCAGTGTAACTATCTATAGATGCAATCATCTATCTTCTAATAAATTCTTATACATAAAACTGCCAGGCAGTACAGGTCTCAAACTTACAACTGCAACATTCATTCACATTTCTATAAGACTGCAAATTAGAAGTTTGAGATATGAGCCACATGTTACTTAAACATTTGGAAGACGACATGGGAAATCAAAGTAAAAAAGGTAGATCTTAAAAAGATGTAACTATTAAGAAAAGCAACACATTACAATAGATACCAGGTATTCTACCCAAGTCGCTCTCTCAATCAGCAAGCATATGCTCAACCCCCAGTATGTACTCAAAACAGTGCAAAGTGTTTTTTTAAAAAAAAGTCCATACCCAAGAAATTTGCTACCTAGTGGGGATATTAAGTTAGAACCCACAAAACACCACCATACATATGTAAAAATATTCACCAATTTTTTTTAAAAAAGCATACAAATTAAGAGTCAGAGGCATTCAAAGGAGATAAACAAGTGTTGGATAGTCTAGGAAAATTCCAAAAAAGAAGATTTACGGAGTCTAGAAGAATGGGTAGAACCAAATGAGAATGAACTCTTAATTATCTAGCTTCATCTTGCCTTTTCAACATGTTGTAAATATTAAATTATTACAATAGAACCAGCAAGATGGTGGCAGAGTAAGGAACACCTAGCGTCAGCTCCTGCTACAGGGCAGTTAGTATCACCCAGAGCTATCTGCAACTAGCTGACGCACCTGTTTGGGGGCTCCAAGAGGTCAGAAGAGAATCCTGTCACATCCTTGAAGGAATGGAAGTAGGAGACTGCCCATTAATAGAGAAGACTCGTAAGTAGAGTGCACCATGCCACGGAGGCTGGTGCCCATCCTCCACTGGAGGCATAAGTGCCTTGGGAGCTGTTCCGTGGCTGGAATTGAAAGCGCCACTTCCCAAAAATGAGGTAGGAAGAGATGGTTGGGTGCCAACTTCAGCTACTGATGAGTAAAATCAGCAGGCTAAAGTATAACCCTAAGAACAGCTAAAGTCTGAGCCTGTCCAAGCCAGAAAGAGGTCAGTGGCCACCATCTTAAATTAACTCTGGGCATGGCACAAAGGGAAGTAGGGCAGACTGAAAATCATAGTGGTGGTAGGGAGCAGCTTCTTTCCATTCAGATCAGATTACAACTCTAGCCTGGGCCCCAGCCCCACCGTCGGCAAGAAGGAAGCTGGCGAGACATGCACCACTCCAGGAAATCACAGGCCAAGCCGTGGAGGCTGATGATTATCCTACTCTGGCAGAACAAACCACCCCAAGAGCTGTTCTGAGGCTGGAATTGGAAGCTCCATTTCTCAAAAACAGGGGAGGAGGAGACAATTGGCTGCCAATTTCAGCTACTGACTGGTAGACTCAGCTGGCTAAGATTTAACTCTGGGAACAGCCGAGGTGTGAATCTGCCCAAGGAGGGCAGTGGCCACCATTTTTACTCCACCCCCAGCCTGAGGGGAAGCCAGGACCAAAAATCAGAGTGACTGTAGGAAACAATTTCTTTCACACAGATTGGCCTGCAGCTCTAGCCTAGGCTTCAGCACCACCCTGCACCAGCCTATCCAGGTAACTGCAGGTACCTTTGGCTGGCAGACTGAATAATCAGAAGTCTATCAAGACAACTGCAGTCATCTAGGACCTGCACTGCATAGATTGTTGCCCACACCTACAGCTTCATCCCCACCCCAGGCAGGAGACAAAGAGACATAAAGCTTCATCAGTCTCTCTGAGCAACTACAGTCTAGGCCCGCATGACTTGGATTATTCCACACAGCTGTTACTGTCTCTACCCCTGGCAAAGGAGAAAGTTGGAAGAAGCTTCATCGGTCCCTGGCACAATGAGGGCAGCTTGAGTCTCCACAGCTTATAGCACCAATTACAACCTTGGCTCCTACTGCACAACCAGCAAGGGAGAAAGCGCAAGAAGCCCTAAACTGATGAGAATAATTAGAATAAATTAGAATATTTAGCACCCAGAATAAATAATCATCCAGATGCCAGGACACCAACAAAAAATTACAATCCACATTAAGAAACAGGAAGCTATGGCCTAGTAAAGGAACAAGATAAGCTTCCAAATGACATAAAGGAGTTGAGACAACTAATCATAGAGGTTCAAACAAATCTCCTTAATAAATTCAATGAGATGGTTAAAGAGATTAAGGGTATTAAGAAGACATTGGAAGAGCTCAAAGAAGAATGTGAAAGCATACACAGAAAAAGAGCAGATCTTATGGGAATGAAAGGTGCAGTAAATGAAATTTTAAAAACATTGGAGGGAAGTGGACTTGGCCCAGTGGTTAGGACATCTGTCTACCACATGGGAGGTTCGCGGTTCAAACCCCGAGCCTCCTTGACCCGTGTGGAGCTGGCCCACGCACAGTGCTGATGCGCACAAGGAGTGCCGTGCCACGCATGGGGTGTCCCCGCCTAGGGGAGGCCCACATGCAAGGAGTGCGCCCCATAAGGAGAGCCGCCCAGCACGAAAAAAAGTGCAGCCTGCCCAGGAATAGCGCCACACACATAGAGAGCTGACATAACAAGATGACACAACAAAAAGAAACACAGATTCCCGTGCTGCTGACAACAGAAGCGGACAAAGAAGAATACGCAGCAAATAGACACAGAAAACAGACAACTGGGGTGGGGGGTGGGGAGAAGGGGAGAGAAATAAATAAATAAATAAAAATCTTTAAAGCAAAATTGGAATCATATAATAGCAGATTTGAGGAGGCAGAAGAAAGGATTGGTGAGCTTGAAGAAATGGCCTCTGAAAGTGAACATGAAAAAGAATAGATGAAGAAAATAATGGAAAACATTGAACAAGGTCTTAGGAAGGAAAATGACAGCAAGAAACATGCAAACATACGTGTCATGGTGTCCCAGAAGGAGAAGAGAAGGGAAAAGGGGCAAAAGTAATATTTGAAGAAATAATGGTAGAAAATTTCCCAACCCTATTGAAGGACATAGATATTCATACCCAAGAAGCACAACGTACTCCCATCCGAAAAAACCCGAATAGACCAACTTCGAGACACATACTAATCAGAATGTCAAATGCCAAAGACAAAGAAGAGATTTCTGAGAGCAAGAGAAAGGCAACGTATAATGGATACCCAACAAGATTAAGTGCTGATTTCTCACCAGAAACCATGGAGGCAAGAAGACAGTGGTCTGATATATTTAAGATACTACAAGAGAGAAACTTCCAGCCAACAATTTTACATCCAGTAAGACTGTCTTTCAAAAATGAGGGCAAGATTAGAATATTCACAGATAAACAGAAACTGAGAGAAAGAATTTCTAAGTAAGAGACCACATTTCAGGAAACACTAAAGGGTGTGCTAGAACCTGAAAAGACAGGAGAGAGAGGCCTGAAAGAGAGTCTAGAAATGAAGAGTATATCAATAAAAGTAACTAAAAGTACCAGAAGAGTAGTGAAAATAAAATATGACAGAGAAAACTCAAAAAGTCAGGAATAAACTTAACCAATGATGTAAAGCACTTGTATTCAGAAAACTGCAACTCAATGTTAAAAGAAATGAAAAAAGGCCTAAATAACTGGAAGAACATCCCATGCTCAAGGGTTGGAAGACTAAATATCATTAAGATGTCAATTCTACTCAAACTGATATACAGATTCAATGCAATCCCTATAAAAATTCCACCAGCATTACAAAAAAAAATTGAAAACATGATCGTGAAATTTATTTGGAAGGGTAAGGGGTCCTGAATAGCCAGAAACATCAAGAAAAGGAGAAGTGAACTCTCATCTCCAGACTTTAAATTATATTACCTAGCTCGAGTGGTAAAAACAGCATGGTACTGGCACAAAGACAGACACATAGACCAATGGAACCAAACTGATGATTCAGAAACAGACCCTCACGTGTATGGTCAAGTGATTTTTGACTAGCCTGTCAAACCCACACAGCTCGGGCAGAACAGTCCATTCAACAAATGGTGCTAAAAGAATTGGATATTCATAGCCGAAAGAAGGAAAGAGGACCCTTATCTCACAACTAATACAAAAAATTAATTCAAAAGGATCAAAAACCGGGTAATAAAAGCAAGAACCATAAAACTTTTAGAAGAAATTGCAGGAAAATATTTTCAAGACCTGGTAGTAGGTGGTCGATTCTTAAAGGAGATCAGAGGAACTTTTAATTAGCTTTACTGTAAAACTGTAGCAATGTAACGAGTGGATGGTAACACATAGTGAGTAACAGCTAGTTTATAAATAGGGATGTGGCTGAAAATGGTAGTCTAGGGCTGTAAATGCCAATCAACAGAATGCTAGAGAATAATCCAGGAACAGTAAACCAAGAGGTGGATGAGAATTGTGGTTGATGGTATAGATGCAAGTGTGTCCTTTGTGAGCTAGAGCAAATGTATATCACTACTGCAGGGTGCTGAGAATGTGGAGAAGCATGGGAAAAATACAGCTGAAGTGACCTATGGATGTGGTTAGCAGTAATAATATAATATTCTTGTACCTATGTGAAAGATGTACTGTGTTGATTATGAGGCAGTATGGAAAATGTGAGCCAAATGTACACTATGGACATGGTAACAATCAGATGATATTATCTTATCTGTAGCAAATGTTCCACCACAGTGTGGCATATTGATAGAAGTGTGTTGTTTGGGAATTCTGCACATGTGCATTATTGTTTTATAAGTTTACAACTTCTGTCATAAAAAATATATATACTTAAAAAATAATAATAGGGTAGATTGGGGGAAAAACACACCAAATTTAAGATAAGGACCATGATTAGTAGTAAGATTTTGACAACATTCTTTCATAATTTGTAACAAACATCTCATGATAATGCAAGGTATTGATGGGGGTAAGAAGGTGGAGGAAAAGCACAGCATTCAATCAAGATCTAGAAAGCAACACATGCAAATGCACAATGTTCGGGCAATGACCAAATCACACAAACCCTGGTTTGCCGAACTAAAAAGACTGACTTGAAAACATAGGTTATTGTTACCTTCCACTAACCAGATATGCATTTCAGAAAGATCATGCTGGTGGAAACATAAAGAATGGATTGGAGAGTCAAGAAACCAACAGTCCAGGAGAACAGATGCAGGCCTTTTCTAAGGCAGTAACCGTGAAAATGGAGAAGAAACACTTACGAGATAATAAGGTAGCACCAAAGGGACATTGTGAACAACTAAATGTGAACAGGGAGAAAAAGAGGGAGAGTCTTAGATGATGACCAGGTTTCTGTCTTGGGCTGACAGGTGAATCACAAAAAAATACAAAAGCAGATCTGTGGACAATGAAGATACATTTAGACTCTACTAAAACAATATAAAAAAATATGCATCATGCAAAATGGAACATTTTTCTATGAGACTTTATTTACTGCCAAATATTCATTCAGTTGATATCCTCTTCCTTTCATTAAATATATTTGCTTGGCAATCATCCATCAACTTCACTTTAAATATCTATGGTAGCAGTGATACAAAAATATGTTTCCACCATTAAATAATACCTCCTTTCTACACCTGTAAGTTTCAAAATAAACACTTTTTTTGTCCTTCCCATAATCAGCTATAAAAAGTTATTTTCAAGTCAGTATCTTTGACAAAGAGTAACTGTCTATAAAATTCTGCTCAGTGCAAGATGCCACTTATGGATACTTGTATAAATTAAAAAGTCTCCAAACCAAATGTAATAATAAAAACAATTATGGGAACAGATGTAGCTCAAGTAGTTGAGTGCCTGCTTCCCATATGGAAGATCCTGGGTTCTGCTCCCAGTGCCTCCTAAAAAAACAAACAAACAAAAAAAAAAACAAATAACAAGCAAACAAATGAAAAAAAAACAACTCAGGGGAGCAAATGTGGACCAGTGGATGAACGCCAGCTTCCCACTTACGAGGTCTTAGGTTAAATCCCCAGCCATGGTACCTCAAAAAAAAAAAAAAATTGCAAGCCCTCCACAGATTCCAAAATCATGTTTAAAGCAGAGACCAAAATTAACCATTGTAAAGAGCAAAAGGCAAATTAAAATCTTTTAAGTATATATAAAATTTTAAGCCTCTGGGCATACACACACATACATATCCTGAACTAAATTCCTCTAAATTTTCAATCTGGTTTTTTATAAAAGATTGTTTTGATACACGAGTAACTCATTCAACAAATATGTGAGTAGCTAATACATGACAGGCAAGTGCTGGGGCATACAACAATAAACAAAACAGACAAGCCCTACCCTCTTAAGAGTTTTGGAGTCTAGTAGTCAATGATCATGAAAATTGCTTTCTAGGGTAATGTCTTACTATCATCACCCCAACTCCACCCCAGAATCTAGCTGATCACTGCAATTAATCTGTCCTAAAGCTCAAATCAGGACCCACATGCCAGGGATCAAGCATAGGGCTTATTAAAAAGAAATTTTCAGGACAACCAGTAAGATGCCGGCAGAGTAAGGAGCTCCGAGAGTCAGCTTGTGCTACAGTGCCATTAGTAATCACCCAGAGCTAACTAAAGCAACTGTTTGAGGGTTCCAGGAGACCAGAAGATCATCCTGCAACATCCTTGAAAGAATGGAAAGAGACTGCCCATCTGCAGAGGAGATTCACTAAGTAGAGCACTCCACATGGCAAAGGCTGGTGCCCATCCTCCACTGGTAGTACAAGCAGCCTCAGGAATTATTCCGCTGCTGAAACTGGATGCTCCACTTCCCAAAAATGGGGAAGGAAGAGACAATTGGTCACCAACTTCAGCTACTGATTAGTAAATCTGGCACTGAAGTATAACCCTAAGAACAGCTAAAGTTTGAATCTGTCCAAGTCGGAAGGAGGCCGGTAGCCGCCATTTTCACTCCATCCACAGCATGAGAGGAAGCCAGAGAGACTGAAAATCAAAGTCAACCAGATCAGTCTGCAGTCCTAGCCTACTCTTCAGCCTCACCTATACCAGGGAGGAAGCTGGCAGGTCCTGCACCAGCTTCTCTGGGTAACTGAACATACATTCAGCTGGCAGAGGCTGAAGAGTGGGAACTCTACCAGGGCAAATGTGGTCATTTTGGACCTGCACAGCATAGACTGCTGCCCACATGTGCAGCTCTATCCCCACCTCGGAGAGGGGAGAAAAGGGTGTGAAGCTTCATCATTCTCTCTGGGCAACCACAGTCTAGGACTGTACGACTTGGATTATTACACTCACAGCTGTGGCTCTGTCTCAACCCCTGGCAAAGGAGAAAGTTGGGAAAAACTTCATTGGTCCATAGGGCAATGAAGGCAGCTTGAGGCTCCACAGCTTACAGCACCAACTACAAAACCAGCAAGGGAGAAAGGACAAGAAAGCCCTAAACTAAAGAGAGAAACTGCACCCAGAATAAATACTCCAGTAAGTCAGATGCCAAGACACCAACAAAAAATTACAATCCACACCAAGAAACAGGAAGATATGGCCAAATTAAAGGAACAAGGTAAGCCTCCAGATGACATAAAGGAGTTGAAACAACTAATCACAGATGTTCAAACAAATCTCCTTAATAAATTCAATGAGCTGGATAAAGAACAGAAGAAGGAAAAATTGAACAAGGTCTCAGGAAACTAAAAGGCAGCAAGAAACATGCAAACATACATATCCTGGGTATCCCAGAAGGAGAAGGGAAAATGGGCAGAAGGAATATTTGAAGAAATAATGGTAGAAAATTTCCCAACCCTTTGGAAAGATATAGATATCCACGTCCAAAAAGCACAACATTACTCCCATCTGAATAAATCTGAATAGACCAACTCCGAAACACGTATACTAATCAGAATGCCAAACGCCAAAGACAAAGAGAATTCTGAGAACAGCAACAGAAAAGCAATGCATAACAGAAAAGGGATACTGTAGCAGTCTGATATAGTTAAGAATTCCAAAAATAAATATTGGATTATGTCTGTAATCTGGTCTGCACCTGGGCATGATTAAGTTATGATTAGGGGGAAGTGGACTTGGCCCAGTGAATAGGGTGTCCATCTACCACATGGGAGGTCTGCGGTTCAAACCCCGGGCCTCCCTGACCCACATGGAGCTGGCCCATGCACAGTGCTGATGCGCGCAAGGAGTGCCGTGCCACGCAGGGGTGTCCCCACGTAGGGGAGCCCCACGCCCAAGGAGTGCGCCCCGTAAGGAGAGCCGCCCAGCGCAAAGGAAAGTGCAACCTGCCCAGGAATGGCGCCGCACACACACACACAGAGAGCTGACACACAAGATGACACAACAAAAAGAAACACAATTCCCGTGCCACTGACAACAACAGAAGTGGACAAAGAATTACACACAGCAAAATGAACACAGAGAGCAGACAACAGGGGAGGTTGTGGGGGAAGGGGAGGGAAATTTTTTAAAAAATAAGTTCTATAAGAAAAAAGTTATGATTAGGGCTTTGATTGGTCCAAGTCATCAGGGTGTTGAGTCCCCACCCCTTGATGGGTGGGGACTCATAGATAAAAGGTAAGGCAAAGGACAAAGTTGAAGGGCTTTTGATGTTGGAGTTTTGAGGTTGGAGTTTGATGCTGAAGCCTTAAGCTGGAGGCCTGGAAAGTAAGCTCACAGAGGAAACAGAAGCAAGCCCCAGAAAGAGGGGAACCCTGAGCCCATGAAAAAGAAGCCTGAGGAAGGGAGGAACCCAGAAAGCCTGAACCCTCACAGACATTAGCAGCCATTTTGCTCCAAAAGGTGGAAATAGACTACGGTAAGGGAAGTAACTTATCCTTTATGGCCTGGTATCTGTAAGCTCCTACCCCAAATGAATACCCTTTATAAAAATCAACCAATTTCTGGTATTTTGCATCAGCACCCCTTTGGCTGACTAATACAGATAACCCAATAAGATTAAGTGCCGATTTCTCATCAGAAACCATGGAGGCAAGAAGACAGTGGTATAATATATTTAGATACTACAAGAGAAAAACTTCCACCCAAGAATCTTATACCCAGCAAGACTGTCTTTCAGAAATGAGGGTGAGTTTAGAATATTCACAGATAAAAGAAATAGAGAATTTCTAACCAAGAGAACAGCTTTGCAGGAAATACTAAAGGGTGTGTTTTTTACAGCCTGAAAAGAAAAGACGAGAGAGAGGTCTGGAAGAGAGTCTAGAAATGAAGATTATATCAGTAAAAGTAACTAAAAGTGTCAAAAGAGTGGTGAAAATAAAATATGACAGATAAAATGCAAATTTTCAGGAATAGGCTTGACCAACAACGTAAAGCATTTGTATTCAGAAAATTACAACTCATTTTTAAAAGAAATCTAAAAAGACCTAAATAATTGGAAGAACATTTCATGTTTATGGATTGGAAGACTAAGTATCATTGAAATGTCAATTCTACTCAAATTGATACACAGATTCAATGCAAACCTGATAAAAATTCCATTAGCATTTTTTAAATAAATGGAACGCACAATTATCAAGTTTATTTGGAAGTGTAAGGGGCCCTGAATAGCCAGAAACATCTTAAAAAGGAAAATCAAAATTGGAAGACTCTCATTTCTGGACTTTAAATTGTGTTACCTACCTACAGTGTTAAAAACAGCATGGTAGTGGCATAAAGACAGACACAGACCAACAGAACCAAACTGATGGTACAGAAACAGACCCTCACATCTACGGTCAAGTTATTTTTTGACTAGCCTGTCAAATCCACCTAGTTCGGGCATCACAATCCATTCAACAAATGGTGCTGAGAGAACTGGATATCCATAACCAAAAGAAGGAAAGAGGACCCCTATCTCACACCTTATACAAGAATTAATTCAAAATGGATCAAAAACGTAAATATAAAAGCAAGAACCATAAAGTTTCTAGAAGAAAATATAGGAAAATATCTTCAAGACTTGGTGGTAGGTAGTAGATTCTTAAAGCAGATAAGAAGAAGACTGGGATAGACTACTGATACTTAATGTATGTAGAAATTTTAATTAGCTTTTATGTTAAAGTGTGGAAATGTATAGAATTGATGGTAACACATAGAGAGTAGCATCTGCTTTATAAGTGGGAATATGGCTGAAAATGGTAGTCTAGGGATGTAACTGCCAATTGACAGAAAGCAAGAGAACAATCTAGGGACTGAATAACACAGTAAACCCACCAGTGGATGAGAACTGTGGTTGACAGTACAGATGCAAAAGTGTCCTTTGTGAGCTAGAGCAGATATACATCACCATTGCAGGGTGGTAGGAATGTGGAGAAGCCTGGGAAAAATATAACTGGAGTGACCTATGGACTGTGGTAATAGTAATATTCATGCATCTATGCCAAAGGTGTACTGTGGTGATAATGGGGGAGTATGGAAAAAGTGTGCCAAATGTACATTATGGAGCTGGTAATAATGTGATATTATCTCATAATCTGTAATAAATGTTCTACCATGGCATTGTGTGTTGATAGAGGGGTGTTGTATGGGAATTCTGCACATGTGCATGATTGTTTTGTAAGTTTACAACTTCTGGCATAAAAATACATTTAATAATAATAGAGTAAGTTGGGGGGAAATACACCAAATGTAAGATAAGGAATATGGTTAATAGTAAGATTTTGACAATTTTCTTTCACAATTTGTAATAAACGTCTCACAACAATGGAAGGTGTTGGTGGTAGGTTGATGTATGGGACCCTTGTATGATGTTATGCATGTTTGCTTTGTAAGTTCACAACTTTCACTATACACTTGTTTATGTATGTTCATGTATAAATGATACAAAAAAAATAAGAATAATGGAGTGAGTTGGGGGAAAAAAAGAAACTTTCAGGATAATTACTCGGGAAAAAAACAGAGGCTTTAAGAAACTAAAGCATAGAAAGAAAAAGCAGAAATGTGTTATTTTAATTTATGAAGATATAATTAAGTAAACATTAAACAATGATCTAACCAAAATTTATTTACACACGCAGAGGATGAGGGAATGGGAAGATGGGAGGAGAACATGTGTACGTTTGGGAGGTCAGGGGTAATGTGAAAAGAACTTAATCCTTATCTTCAATAGTAAGAAGCCAATAAATATGCCTTGAAGGAAAAAAAAAGGAATATAAACATGTTATTCTGAGATATGACTGGCCTTTGAGTACAGAAAATCTGACAGGAAGAACGTGATTAAGGATTTTGTTTTTCATAACAAGACCTGAAACCATTTGATTCTAAATTACGTGCATATATATCACTTTGATAAAAATAAAAATTAAAAGACTATAAAATGAAGGAAAAAGCCATTAGCCATGGAGTATAAGAGAACACTAGACTAAAAAAAAAAAAAAAAGGCTAAAAATACTCATAAATTTTGTTTAAAATCACCTATTCCATTTAAAGCCAATGAGAGACCTCTGTATATTGACGTAAATTCTATTCTCAGCTTCCAAAGCAATGCTGTGTGACATGAAACAAATGAGTCTGCATCTCTAACCTTACATATGGCAGCAGGATGGTACTTACCACCATGAATGAAAAGCACATGAAGGTTCATTATATAAAAATAAATCATTTCATAAGCAAAATTATTAAATTTTATACATTACCAGAAGATATTCTCAAGTGGTCATAACTGCAATATTTACTGTCAATGACTACTCAGAAGTTTACACTATTAGGTTACAGACCAGACAGACTGTCACATTTTTAAACTATCATTCAAAACTTTTAACAGAAACTTTTCAAAGTTGCTGAAAGAAAAAAATTTTGCCATCAATTTATTGCTTAGTATTCTCAATCCCTCTCACCATCCATTCTTTATCCCCCTCACTCCTGATCCCCATCCTTACAAACACTACGCAAGTTCTTTGCATCTTCTCTCCATCAGGTGAAAGTAATTTTCTTTCATTTATACATTTACCTAGCCATCCAATATTTACTGTAAACTTAAAAGACACCAAACACTGTACCTATCTTGGCAAGGAGATTCAGCAGCATGCCTGACAATAAACATAATTATGTATTATGATAAAGGATATAAATGAACTCTTCAAAATAGTGACAGGTGATTACTTCATATAAGGTGATAAGGGAATGCCTGTCTGAAGCCACCTGAGCTGGGACCTCAGGTATGAGAAAAAAAGCAGACATAAAAACGTGGAAATAGTCTCTCCAGGCTGAAAAAGCAAATGCAAAGTCCTATAACCAGAAAATTATTCCAAGAACAAAAAGGCAGCTAATATGGCTATTGTATAGAAGGCAAGAGGTAAAGTACTATGAAAGAGATAAGGACTACCTATTTTAATCTAAAGTAAATATAGGATTTTAAGGAAAGGAATGACAAGATCTAATTTGGATGTTAAGATTACACTGCTGCCATGTGAAACTAGGAAACCACTGCACGGTGCCTTGGCAAGAGATGATGGCAGATTGGACTAGAGTGGAGGCAGGGAAGATGAACAGAAGTTAAGAGACTGGATTGGATACCCAACTAATAGAACTTGGTGACAGATTCAAACTGGTTGATAAGGCATTAGGTCACACAGTGAAAGAAAGGAAGGAATTGAGGATGTGTCTAGAATTTTGACTTTAGCAATTTTGACTTTAGAATAGTGGTACCATTTATCATCACAGGAAAAGACTAAAGGAAGTCTTTGATAGAAGATTCTTTTCATAATGAATTCTCTCCAGACTCCTTCACAAGGGAAAGTCATTACTAAAAGACAAGAAATAATAGCAAACCTTAAAAGGCTTTTTACACAGGGGTAAGATGCTGGGACAATGTAACTTCTTCATAGAAATGAAAAGAGAAGCTGGAGAACTTCCTCTTTAAAACCTCATTTTAGCAGTTTTGCTTTCTTTGTAGTCCAGTATTAAGGACTCCAAGAACCATATGATGGCAAAGTTCTGAAATATCAGTATTCCTGAACCTTCTTCACAAGACAGTAACAAATTTGGGATTTCCCGAAAACAAAGAGAGCCTTCTGTTAATGAGTATTAAATGCTTAATAAAGATGTTATGGGAAAGTCATAACTATTGGTTATCTTTGAATAGGTAGGTCTCTGACTATGAATTATAAAAACAAATAACCAAAAAGCTAGTTTTATCAGACTTTTGAGTAAATAATTAACTAGCTATCTCTAATCTCCAAGACCTTTCTTATTAGGTGAGGGGAACAAGAGAAGCTATAGCATGCAGAAAAAGGTGGATTGGCTTAATTTAAACACAAATATCACAAAGCCCAAAAGGCAAAAGCAAAAGCATAGAGAAGCCATGCTTCCAGGAAAAAATATGAAAAGAATTGTCAGTCCCTAACCCAGACTTTTCAGTACCACTACCAAACTACCAAATTTTAGCTCCTAAATAAATCCCTTCACCACTCTAGCTATTAAACATTAAAGCATCTAACCCAAACTTTCAACAATGACTTAAGTGCTAAAAAAGAAAAAAAGAAAAAAAAAAAGACTATTTTCTCAGTTGTAGCAAAAATAATAATCACCTCCCTTACTTTACCTGTGACATAACTATCACATAATCAAGGGTCAAAAATCTTCTCTTCCTCCTCCTGGCTCTTTGTTGGCTACCACATTGCCAACTCTAAACGACTTACACATCTTTCTGGAAGGCAATCCTGAGTGTTGTCTCCATGAGGGCTTACTATCCAAGCACAAAGAGAGGCAACGAACAAGAAAAAACAAACAAAAGCTGTCTAGTTTGGTAAATGGGAAGATCACTGACCATCAAATGATATCACCTCATTTTGCTCATCCCCCAAAATCCAGGGTTCATCAGTGTATTTACCTCCTCTTTGTCACTTTGCCACCAACTCTCCAAATTTATTAACTGGAAAGTATGAAGAAGAGCACCTTTGTAACTACTTAGATGACTACATGTAAGCAGATTAATCAAAAACTGACTTTTTTTTTCCCCTTCACATATTCAAGAGTTGTTAGCTATGTTGCAAATGGCTTAACAAGAACCTGCAATCCCTCACTAATGCTAGGAGATTTCACTGTGAATTTATCAAATTCAGACAAAGGCAAATAAGTGCTTTAATAAGGGAGAACAGTGCATCCAAGAAAGTGAGATTCAGTTTTCATTATAGAATTATATATTATGCTAAAGTAGCTAATATCATGTCATAAGGAGTACAATAGTAATGAAGTTTTAATACTATGAAACTTGGTGAACAAAATCTTGGTTGAGGAATCAAGGTTTTAGTGCATCTTCGAGTTGGTGGATAAGCAAAATGAAAAGTGCTGCAATCTTCAACAATTGCAGATACAGCAACCTATTAGTGATTAGGAAATTAAATTCTTTCACATAGTTATTCAGTTCATACTAAGAAATGAACACAGTGCTAGGAGCATATAGAGATGTCATTACAGGTATAAGTTATGGAGTCTAGATTTAAAAGCCAGTTCTACTACTCGTGAGGTGAGTGACTAGTTTAGACATCTCCTTCTCCAAAGAACTGTTATAGACCCAAGAATTCCTATATATTCAAGGTGTCCAAGAGTTATCTGTGGTACAAGAAACATATACACCTTGACATCTGAAGACACAAATCTAGGTACATTGAAAAGTGACAAGTATGGAAGCGGACCTGGCCCAGTGGTTAGGGCGTCCGTCTACCACATGGGACATTCGTGGTTCAAACCCCGGGCCTCCTTGACCCGTGTGGAGCTGGCCCATACGCAGTGCTGATGCGCGCAAGCAGTGCCGCGCCACACAGGGGTGTCCTCTGTGTAGGGGAGCCCCATGCGCAAGGAGTGCGCCCCGTAAGGAGAACCGCCCAGCGCCAAAGAAAGGGCAGCCTGCCCAGGAATGGTGCCACACACAGGGAGAGCTGACATAACAAGATGACGCAACAAAAAGAAACACAAACGCCCGTGCCGCAGACAAAGAAGAAGATGCAGCAAATAGACACAGAGAACAGACAACAGACAACCAGGGCGGGCGGGGGGCGGGGGGGAAGGGAGAGAAATAAATAAATCTTTAAAAAAAAAGTGACAAGTAGAAAGTGGAATGTAGTTCAAGTCAAAAGTTGAGCACCTGCTTCCCAGATGAGGTCCCAGGTTCGATCCCTGGTACCTCCTAAAAACAAACAAAAAGGCCAACTATTATTGGGGAATGGATGTAGCTCAGTGGTTGAGCACCTGCTTCCCATGTATGAGGTCCTGGGGAATTAGGGGAAAAAAAGGGTAGCAAGTAATAGAGCTGGCTTTTTTAATTAACTTCTCTAAGCCTCAGTATCCTATTCCACAAAGTTGGATATTATTAGTACCTACACCTCAGACTACTGTGAAGATTAAAAGAAATAATCCATATAACAGGACTTAAAACATTGTTACAGAGTAAAAATTAAATAAATATTAGCTATTACATAATTATTAGGCACTGGAGATAAAACAATAATAAAACATGGTCTTCAGAGATTTTACAATTTAGGAGATTACAGATGAATTTAGATGGACTTCATCTGTTTCCCCAAAAGGTTGTTATAAAATCATGGGATTCCTCTGAATTCAAGGTAACTACACATTATATCCTGGCATTTAAGCACACACGAGTAACAGCAACTATTAAGAATGGAAATCAAAGGCATAATGATTGGAATTGAAAAACTAATATCAAAACTTTTTAAACTTAAGAGAAGGAACGCTGCATTTCAATTATCCAAAACAAAATTTACTATCATCCCCCCCTCCAAAATCTGCGCTTTATCAGTCCCCAAGATCAAAACAGGAGTCAACCTCAGCCTTTCCTTTTCTACACCCACCTAAAAGGTCAACAAGTTTTGTCAATTCTACCTCAGACACATCTCCTACATCATCCTCTATCCTCTTTGCCTTCTCACTTTTCACTTGTACAGTAGCCTCCTAGACTCTAGTTTCTCTTTCCATCTTCACAGTGACAGTTATCTTTCTAAAAATAAAATCTGATTATGTGACTTTTCTGCTTAAAAATTTTCAACGAATGGTTTTCCATACCATACTTGACAAAGTCCAAACATTAAAATTTGGCATTAAGATCTTTCACATGTGAGATCCAATCTACCTTTTTACCTTCAAATCTCTACCACTCTCTCCAAATACCAAACATCAAGTATCTCTATCCTGTCTCATCCACATGCAACATCAGCTCCAGGATAAGCCCTTCTAGAACATATCTTTCACTTTCACACATTCAGGCCTTGGTGCATACTGTTCCCTCTGCCTAACTCCCACTCATTTTTCAAAATCCAACTCAAATGTCACCTCTTCCATAAAACCTTACAGGTCATCAGACACATGTACACACACACACACACTTTGCATTCCTACAGTATTCTTCTGCAATGCCATAGCACTTAATATACTAGATATTAACCACTTACAAATTATTTACATATAAACTCAAATCTATTATGTACATTGTCAAACGAACACAGAGTAAAACTATGCATAGAAGTTCTGAATTTCATTCTCTCACAACACACACTCCCAATGGATGGTCTTGCATACCTCTTTAAGTATATATGCTTCAGTGGAGATCAATGACCCGGACAAAATGGGGGGGGGGAGAAATAAAATTTAGAGAGAGGGTTTAGTCATCTTTGTTTCCTCAGTGCCTAACTCAAAGCCAACACTCAATAAGTGTGAACAAACGAACATATGAAAACATTAATCCACAAAATATTAACTTTCTGATATATACAGTTCATCACCCAGCTATTTTGTTCAATTTAAATCCCAAATCCTACTTAAAGAAAGGAATTAGAAGAAATTCACCCACTATATTACCATGACTTAAAAGCTAAGAATGATTCTTTTTTTTTAATTACTGGGCCAGAGATTGAACCCGGGACCTCTTATATTGAAAGCCGGCGTTCAACCACTGATCCACATGGGCTTCCCTGAGTTGGTTTTCTTTTGTTTGTTTTGCTCATTGTTTGCTTTTTTGTTGTTGTTGTTGTTGTTTCTTTCAGAAGGCACAGGGAACCAAATAGGGATCTCCCATGTAAGAGGCAGGAGCTTAATCGCTTGAGCCATATCCGCTTCCCTAAGAATGATTTTAAATTCAGCCAATTCTGAAATGCTCTGAACAGCAATTCATTTTTCATTTCATGTTTTTTAAATGCTAACTATGTTCCAGGCACTTAGAATACATTTTTAGGAATACACAAGTCACAACCTCAGATGTAAAAAAGAGGTGAAGTAAAGAGATGAAGACTATAGCTGCTCAGTACCCATGAAACACACCAGGTATTTCTTAGAAAATACACGTAGTCAAGTGTTCAAGGGAAGGCTCATTTGTGTTCTACTCAAGACATTTAAGGGGAAACGGACTTTGGCCCAGTGGTTAGGGCGTCCTTCTACCACGTGGGAGGTCCGCGGTTCAAACCCCGGGCCTCCTTGACCCGTGTGGAGCTGGCCCATGCGCAGTGCTGATGCGTGCAAGGAGTGCCGTGCCACGCAAGGGTGTCCCCCGCGTGGGGCTCCTGCGCAAGGAGTGCGCCCGTGAGGAGAGCCGCCCAGCATGAAAAGAAAGAGCAGCCTGCCCAGGAATGGCGCCGCCCACACTTCCCGTGCCGCTGACGACAACAGAAGCGGACAAAGAAACAAGACGCAGCAAATAGACACAGAGAACAGACAACGAGGGGGGGGGGTTAAATAAATAAATAAATCTTTAAAAAAAAAAAAAAGATATTTAAGAAAGGCAGAAACATACACAAACACACACACACAAAAGCTACCACTAATATAGCTCCCTAAAAAACATTTTAAAGGTATACTTTTGAGAAAACTTAATGTTTATGTGACTGATACACAGTATAGCTAAAATAGTATGTAAAACCAATCTTCCTCATTTCTGGAGCTTCTGAAATATAAATGACAAGTTAGTAGACTGGCCTTTCACTTAATCGAGCATTATCTATCATTAACAAAACTTCATTTCCAGGGCCTCACTTTGCAAGATAAACTGCCTGACATGTCATATATGTATGTGGTAATACATTTTTTTTTAATACTGCCTAAGTATGGCTAGGCCTTATTTAGTGCTCACTAATTTTAAGTAAAATCGAAGGCGTAGGTATTTCAACAATTTATCAAATTTATTTTTTTACTTGTTCTATGATTCACATAACACACATTGGAATAATGTGACTGTCTAATCCTACAACTACTACCTCCCTCAATTCGCCTTATACAACATAAGCAAGCTGATGAGACTAGTGGATGGAGTGTCTATTTATTCAAGGCTCCCCCCCCAAAAAAATTCCCTTATGAGTTTTCACATCATTTTTTAGTTTATCAAAAGCTTTATAAACTCTCTGTGGTCTTACTAAAAGAAATTCTGTAAGAAAGTCTGACACTTACTAAACAGTATCATGTTTAAAAGTAACCTACTTAAGGAGGGGGGCAGTTCTGATTCACATGCAGAAATGCTATTTTATCAACTTGTTTCTCTTTTCCTTTAATTTTCTTCTGCAGCTAAACTGATAAAATATTAACTCATCCAAACAATAGTTACAAATAAGACTTTAATATTTTCCTATCTCTTCAAACGCATGTTTCAAAACTTAATAGGCAGATACTTTATAACTGAACAGAGATCAGTTTAAAATACACCAAAAACAACAAAAAAATACACCAACAATAAACTTCATTTAGATTTACAATCTAATTGCGCAATCTTACAGTTTTATATGAGATTAAGCAGGCTAAAGTTAGAGAGAAATTTTAGAATTCCTTAATGCCAGCTCCATCACTGATACTCACATCCTCAAACTTAAACTGAACACTTTTGAATCTTGAAGCTGTATATCACTTTGACTGATGTCCTCCTTCATGCCATGTAAGCTATTGCTTAATTGAGGCCAGACCTGTCAGACTCCAACAGCATCCAGGAAATGAATAGACTACTAGGGCTGGAAACACATCAAGATTTTGGACTATTTCTTATACTAAGGAAAAAATGGTTCTAGTGAGACTATCCATAAGAACAATTACTATACTGTTCCACGGGTTCCTAGATATGAACAAGAGCTCACTACTAAATTCCCATTTTTGACTCCTCTCTTCTAATCTAATTTTTATTTTATATCCTTAAATACTAAAACCATCACCTGGAACACAGCTGATTTGACTAAGAAACCTGTTAACAGATCATGCCTAACCCCTAATCTGCTTAATGTTCTTCACTTCTTCCCAAGAAAAATCCATTAAATGCCGAAAAGAAATACAAGCACACATAGACACAAACACTCAAATCCAAGTCATGAAAAATTAAGTCATATCCAGGCCATAAACTGTGCAATAGACACTTCCAGTTAGCGTGTGCTTTAATGATCATGGACAGCGGCATCACAGTTAAGTGGTAGGGGGATGGGGCTGTTAACAACATACTGTACATCAGAGCCAATAAGCAGCAGGCCAAAACTGGCAACAAGGCCAGTCTCTAAAGGGAGCTATAACACAATATCAGAATGCTGGATTTCCGAATGCCATTTTATAGGGGGTGGGGTGAGGAGGAGACTAGGAATCGAATGCAATAAAGGGCTCTGGCCAACGTCTGAGAAGATGAAACCTTAGACAAGGTCTTGTGGCAACACCAGCGGTCCAGTCTCATCTCACCTCAAATACAACTTAATTTCAGATCATTCTTATCAAAGGCAGCCGCTCAAAGGGCGAGGAGTGGCAGGAGGAATGGTGACAGCCCCCCAAGAGAATAACTGGCAAAGGCCCTCAGAATAGGCAGACTTCCCAAAACGAAAGGGTTCCCACTAGCAAAAAATAAATAAAAGCTTGGCAGCCTGTCTCCACCCCTCTCCCTTCCAGTCAAGGCTGTTTGGTGCGAGATTAGGATGATGTTGGAGGTTTTTATGAAGCAGTGATATGAGAAAATGGCAGTGAAGGACAAGGGGGCTGGCAGGACAGAAGCCACCCAAGATAAGGGGGTGAAGAGGACTTTCCTGGACACATGTAAGATAACAACACCACTAGAGAGCACGGTATTGCCCTGCCAGTGCCTGATACCCCTGTCTCCGGGAAAGCTTCGCCCCCTTCCAGAAAGTACCAATTCCCAAACATTGCTTCCCAACCGACCCTCTCCCCCAGGATAGTTCTCACTGCGGCCTCCTTTCCCTTCCGCCTCCTGCGCCTCCACGCCCTCCCCCTCCCCTTCCCCTTCCCCGGTTACCCACCCTCCAGCCAGCCTGTCGCGGGCCTCCCCGGCAGCTCGCCCGGACCCCTCCCCCCTCACCTCTCCTCAGCGCCTCCTCGTAGCTGAGGAATCCGATCCGTGACTCCTTGGCGCCCATGCTCCCCTCATCCCCTCGGCTGGGGGTCGGAGCCTGATCTCGCCCCCAACCCCCTCCCGCTTTCTCCTTGGCGTCCCTGGGTGACTGTGTCTGCGTCCCCCGACCCCCTCCTCCCTTCACACTAACAAGTGCGGCTTCTGCCCCAGCGGCTCCTCCCGGCCGCTGCCACCGCCTCCATGCCGAATCACGTGACCCGCTCCCACCCCGCCCCCTTCCCCTCCCTTCTACTCCGCCCTTCTCCTCTCTCCTCCCCTCCCCTCCCTTCCCTTCTCCAGCTTTCTTCCCTCCCCCCACCCCACCCCCCGCCCGCCTGCCTGCCCCGCCGAGGGTCACCTGACCCGAGGCCGGGGATTGTTCCGGCTAATGGCCGCCAGGGGCCAAACGCTCCGCCCCGCCCCACGCTAACCGCACGCAGGAGCGTAGGGAGGGCCGAACCGCTAACGTAACGCATCATCCCCACCTTTCCACCAATCCGGAGCCACGAGGCCCAGGAACCTGCGCCGGCGATGGGGAAACGGCCACTTCCAGGGCGTGCTTGTGCTCGAAGGGTGGGTCTCGAGCCATTGAAGAGCCGTTGACGGTTGGTCGGGTCGCGGTAGAGATACGTGTTGGAAGGGAAGAAGAATCTTAGGGGCCCAGGGGTCTGAAGAATGGGGTTCGTAAGAGTAAGGAGTGGAGAGACCGAGAACTTTCAACACTAAGGAAATTTTTGAGTGGGAGGGAGTTGTTGAAGGAAAGGAGAATGTCAAGGACTGCCTATGACGAAAGAATTGTTATTCCTAAAGGGGAGACCCTTAAAGAAAGTGAACCTTTTAACAAAGAATATCTTCCCGTTTGCGTTCCTTCATCGCCCTCCCCCCACCTCCAATATCCTACCCCATTTCGCCTGTAGGTTTTTCCTTTTCTGTCTGCAGATTAACTGTCCCTTGGCCCACCTTCAGTTCTGAACCTGCCTCTTGTACAGATTCTTCGGAAATTTTTCTGCAAGGGTTTATCTTGTTTCCAAGAGTAGCTCCCCACCGGAATGGGGAGAGTAACAAAATTTAGAAGACTCCCTTGCTTTTAGGCTCTTTTTGGTTTATTTTGTTAGTTTTCACCGTGAAAGTCATAGTATAAAGCTTCTTGATAAAGGAACAATTTTGAAAAATAACCTTTTGGATTAAATTAGGCTTAACGTCCCAGTTAGATAATTAAGGGACAGCAAAAGGGTTTTAGTTCCTAAAGTTAACAGTCTAATATGTCCTGCTAGAGAAAGAAGGTAATATTCTGTGTTTCTCTACTCACCTTTCCTGGCAGACCAGGTCAGCATCTTGGCATTAGTCACAGCACTACCCTTTCCAGTTCACTGTGAGGCAGTTAATTTTAAGACCTCAGATTCGTTTCATGAATCACGGGGTTGGGAATGTACATCAGAGCCTTTAATTTCCAAATCATTAGTTTGCCGTAGGCCGACGTCTCCAGACAAAACTCAGTCATCCTCAGCCTGCAGAGTTCTGAGATTATCGCAGTTAACTGGGAAATGAATCAAAAATGTCAGCCGTCAGTGCAAAAGACTCTCGAGTTCAATTGCAATATACCTTGGGCATTATTACTGTCCTAAACAATCAGTAGTTAAAGGCAGCCTTGATGTACAAAGAATAGACCTGTTATCCACTTCACTTGATTTAGTGTAATTGGAAGCAAATTATCTTTGTGGTACTTGCCTTCATTGAAAGATGGGACTAGAGTTGGAATTTACCTCATGAGGTGGTAAATTATTACAAAATATGCGGGAAGGAATAGAATACAAGCTTTGGAGTGTAAGATTTATAAAGCAATGCTAACACACAAGGACTTATAAAATTTCCTTGTCCCCTTTGGCACTAAATATTTTCATCACAGAGTTTACCATGGATTAAACACTGCTAAAAATTGTGGGTTGAGATAAACTAAAAAATACTATTTCTCCTTTGAGTTGAATTAAGCATATTATTGAAGGCAGTGAAGCAGATATGTCTGATAGGAATTTTAAATGTTAAACAAATTAAAACCTGCTTTTGATTTGTATTACTGTCAGGCAGCCAAAGTATAAACATCCCTCTATAACTAAAAATTAATTCAGTACTTAAGTTTGATGATGTACAAAAATCTACAATCTACTTGTTATCCTGAAGGGAATTCTGTTAATCATTTAGTTTGTTCAGTTTAATTATGTTGAAGAGTTGACCAGCCACCTGACTAAGCATTAGGTTGTATTAAAGAAATCATTGCTTTAAATATAATTACATGCCTGTGAAAGGGTTGCTCATATGAAGATTTAAAGCATGGGAGGGTAAGCAGATGTGGCTCAGGCAATTGGGCTCCCACCAACCCTATGGGAGGTGGCTGGTTCAGATCCTTGTTCCTGCTAAAGAAGACAGTGAGCTGGTGCAACAGGCAGGCATGGCAAGCTGTTGCAACAAGAGACACGGGAAGGATAAACATAATGAGAAACCAAGCAGGGAGCAGAGGTGGCTCAAGGGATTAGGCACCTCATTCCCATGTCAGATGTCCCAGGTTTGGCTCCTGGACCCTCCTAAAGGAAGATGAACAGACAAAGTAAGCGAAAAGCTTGAGGTTGGGGAGAAATAAATAAATCTTTGAAAAATAAAGCATGAGAGATTGCTATGTAATTTCTACTTCCAGTTGGACAACTTAAATGCGGGTTTTCCTCCATTTGTACTTCCAGAGACTTGGCATAGGAATAGAGCAGCATCATTTCAGTACATGCCAAAGATTAGATAAACTAGAGACAGGGAAGTCAATACAGTAAATGGGTGGAACAGCACCTGACTTGATTGCCACAAAGTGAGGCCAGGAGTATATGAGGTATGACTATACAGTAAAATAATTGATTTTCCAGTATGGCTTGTGGACTTATCTTGGTTCTTTATAGTGATGCTATATGAAGATATATTTTTATTTACACTAAAGCACTTTAAGCTATTTCTTTGTGGTTGTTTTTAATGAAATCAATACATACTCATTGTAAAAAAAAAATTTCAAGCAATGCAAAAGTGTATGTGAAAAACCACACTTTCTTGGAAAGCAGATGTAGCTCAAGTGATTAAGCTCCCACCTACCACATGGGAAGTCCCAAGTTTGGTTCCCAATGCCTAAAGAAAACAAGCAAGACAGTGGGCTGGCACAGTGAACTGACACAACAGGATACACAAGGAGGATAACTTGAGAGAGATAAGCACAGAATGGAGGTGGCTCAAGCAATTAGGCACCTCCCTCTCACATGTGAGATCCCGGGTTTGGTTCCTCGTGCCTCCTAAAAGGAAGACAAGGACCCAATGAACAGACACAGCAAGTGCAAACAACAAGCAGGTGGGGAGACATAAATAAATCTTAAAAAAAAAAAAGACCACACTTCCTGCTTCACTCAATCTCACTCCCCAGAGGTAACCATTGGTTCAGTGTATATTTAGGGTATATTTTGTGATTACACTCACTACATTTTCCATGCATACAAAATATACATGTACTCTTTCCTTTTACACTCATTTTTCATGGTCTACATAACACATCAGCAATTTATTTCACCCAACAATATATCTCAGCACTGCTTTTCATGGCAGCATATAAATCTACTTTTTTTCTTTTTATTTCTCGCTCCTCTTCCTCCCCCATCCCCACCCGGCTGTTCTTGCTGCCTGTGTCCATTCGCTATGTGATCTATTTCTTTTTGTCTTTTTCACTTTTTCTCCTTGAGAATTCACTGGGATTTGATCCTGGGGACCTCTGGTGTGGAGAAGATTCCCTTTCCTGCACCACCTCAGTTCCTGGTTTCTATTGCACTTCACTTTGACTCTCCCCTTCATCTCTGGTTTGTTGCATCATCATCTTGCTGTGTGATTCACTTGCGCAGGTACTGGCTCACCACGTGGGCACTCAGCTCGCCATGCAGGCACTGGCTCGCCACACGGGCACACTTTCTCTTCTTCTTTTTCACCAGGAGGCCCCAGGGATCAAATCCAGATCCTCCCATATGGTGGTGGAAGCCCTATCACTTGAGCCACATCCACGTCCCTACCTTTTTAACAGCTGCATATTGTAAACACTTATGGATGAAACTTACAGATTTTTCAAGATTATCAGTATTAAAACTACTATTGGAGTAAACATCCTAGTACGTATATCCTTGTTTAAATACGTATGTATTTGAAGATGGAATTTCTGGAAGTGGAATTGCAGAGTCTAAGTAAAAATTTAAAATTTTTAAATTTTAAGAGATGTTGCCAAGCTGCCTGCCTGAAACGTGCAACCAATTTACATTCTAATTACGAGTATACGAGAAAGGACAAATATTGCATGACCTCACTGATGTGACCTAAGCATATTAAGCAGACTCGCAGAGCCAGAGTCTGGAGGACAGGTTATCAGGAGACAGAAATGGAGTAGAGTGTGGTTAGCCAATGCTCAATATGGGCAAAAGCCTATGATAAGGGTTTGGAAGTAGATGGGGGTGATGGTGATGCAGAGATGTGACGGTTAGCGGAGGAGAGGGATTCAGGTTGGACTATCCATGGAATTGGGGGGAGGGCTGGAGGAAGAAACAAGTGAACTCTGGGGATTTGTAGGTCTGTGGTTGAAACTATTACAGCTAATATAGTGATGGGAATGTTCTTTTGACAAATATGGCAGGGGAGGGTCACTGATGCAGGGCATTGGGGGGGTATATGTGGGAAAGGGTACACCTGGGGTATGCTTCCTTATGGAATATGAATGTGTTCATCTCGTCATAGGGTGTTATTTCAGTGGGTGGAGACCCACACAATAAACAAGAAAATATTAAATTCCCATCCTGGGGAGTCCTGCTGCATTCTCAAATACAGGGGCAAGAATCTCTCAGAGTACATAGGCAGTGCCTACTAAAAGAAAACAGACTAGTGTGTCAAGCCCTCAATATTAATGGATGTAGCTATGAAACTTATTCTTCAAAAATTGAAACTTGATGGTTACTGTAGGTTCTGAGGGGAGGGAGAGGGAAAATAGGTGGAACATAGGGCATTTTTAGAGCATTGGGATTGTTCTGCATGATTTTGCAATGATGGATATGGGCCATCATACATTTTGTCAAAACCTATAAAAGTGTACAGTGCAAAATGTAAACCATTGACCATGTGTAGCCATTTGGTATTGTTTATGAATTCCAAAAATAGATATTGGATTATGTTTGTAAACTGGTCTGTTCCTCTGGGCATATTAGATTGTATTAGATTCAGAGGTTTCACTTTTACTTGATTAAATTATGATTAAGGCTTTAATTTGGCCAACTCAGTAGGAGAAAATGACATGGCAGAGGAAAGAGTTCAAGTTTTGATGGTGGAACCCCAGGAAGCGAACACACAAGAGAAGAAGAACACAGAGGAATAGAGATGACTTCATAGACACAGCAGAGGCCTCAGGAAGAGAGCGAGCCTGATTGTCTACAACTGACCTTGTGGAGAGACCTGAACAGCTGAGCCCAGGAAGAAATGAGCCCTGGGGAGAATGATGAGCCTTATAGCAGTCTACAGCTGATATTGCAAAAAGCTGGGACCACAGAGCCTGAAGAGGAAGCTTGAACCCTCGCAGAGACTGGCAGCCATCTTGCTGTAACACGTGGCAGCAGACTTTGGTGAGGGAAGTAACTTACACTTTGTGGCCTTGTGACTGTAAGCTTCTACCCCAAATAAATACCCTTTATGAAAAGATAACCGATTTCTGGTACTTTGCATCAGCACCCCTTTGGCTGACTAATACATCATGGTTAGTAGCAATGCTCCAATATTTGTTCATCAATTGTAACGAATGTACCATCCTCAAGTAAGATGTTATTAATAGAGGAAAATATGAGAGGGGGAGGGAGTGGGATATAAGGAAATCTCCAATATTTTCTGTGACTTTTCTGTACCTAAAGCTTCTTTGAAAATAGAGGGAAAGAAATAATACACTGGGGGAGCATACAAAAGAAATTATCAAAATACATAAAAGATAACAGGTCTTACAATGATGAAAGGCACAATGCAAAAAAAATTTTTTTTGGCTTCATTTTCAGGTAGGTTTTGCATTGCAGAAAGGTTGCAGCTGTGGCAGGGGAGGATCACTGGTGTGGGGTATCAGTGGTGGGGGGGTGTGTGGGATGGTGTTCACCTGGAGCATTTTTCTGTGGAATATTAATGTGTTCTGTGGTCATGGGGTGTTGTCTTGGTGGGTAGAAACCCAGACAATAACCAATGGAATATTGAATTCCCATCCTGGGGAGTCCTGCTACGTTTTCTAATAAGTGGCAAGAATCTCCAGAGTAGATGGGCAGTGTCTTGCAAAGGAGGACAGACCAACATACCAAGTCCTGGATATTGATGCTTATACCCATAAACCTTGTTCTTGTGAAATTGAAACTTGGCCTAGTAATATATATTGCCTAAGAGTTACCTCCTGAAAGCCTCCTTGTTGCTTAAATGTGTCCTCTGTGAGCCAAACTCAGCATATAAACTCACTGTCTTCCCCACCCTGGCATGGTACATGACTCCTCGGGGTGGGCCTCCCTGGCTCTGAGGGGTTATTACCAAGAGCCAGCTAGCAATGCATTTGAAAAAAGACCTTGACTAGAAGGGGGAAATATTAAATACAAATGAGTTTTTATGGCTAAGATTTCAAAGTGAGTCAGGAGGTCCTTCCAGAGGTTATGCTTATGCTTGTCTCAGGAGGATCTCATTGACTGCCACAGTAAACAGTGCCTCAAGCAGGGGTGCTCCTGAGGGCTCTAGAAACATCTAGACACTATAGGCAGGGCAGACAAACCCAGGAACTCGGCCTTACTTTGGAATATATGATAACTTAGCTCCCTAATGTATCAGTTAGACTCATTTATAATTTTCTTACACATGGTTCTTTTTATCTGAACCTATAATTAGCATTATATCCATTAAATATTTGTCCCAGAGACTTAAATCTTTGGGCTGTTTATAATCTGGTTGAGCCCTGAATCTCAGTAGAGTTGAAGCCAACACCCATCCCAGAAAACAAAATATCCATCTGCCCCATGGGATCTAAGTCCTCTCTCAATTGGAAACAGAGTGGGTATCACCATCCCAAAATCCTCAAGATTAAGGAATAAACAAACGTAAGGGGGAAATGCAGCTATGGACTGAAGTAGATTTATTAATCTAGTATTGGAAGAATTTATAACATTGCTATAAAAGACAGTGGTCACCAGAGGTTCTGAGGGGAGGGAAGGGAAGAATAGGTATAACATGGGGCATTTCTGAGACATTGGAATTGTTCTGAATGATATTGCAATGACAGATACAGGCCATTATATTTTTGACAAAAATATAAAATTGTGTGATGCAAAGTGTAAACCATTATGTACACTATAGACCATGGTTAGTAGCAATTTTTCAGTATGTGTTCATCAACTAACTAATGTACCAAACTAATGAAAGCCATTATTTCGTTGTTGATAGGGGAAAGTGTGGGAGGGAGAGGGGATGGGGTATATGGGGATCCTGTATATTTTCTATGTAATATTTACATTGAAACGTTCTAAAGCTTCTTTAAAAAAAAAAGTATACAAGAAAACCACTTTCCCTTCACCCATGCTAACAATACCAATTTAAGCTAATTTTTTACATTACTCATTACTCTTTACCTATCAACAAAGAATTGTATCCCTGATTTTCTAGACATGAAGTTCATTTTCGTATTAAACCTGGACAAAATATTGAAAGAATGACTAAAGACATGTTATTCTCTAATCTACAAAGATGTTTCTCATTTCTGTGTATCATTCTTAAAATGGCACCTAAAATTGGCAAATAAAATTTAAACAGGACTCCTAAGAGCTTCAGACTCAAAATATACCTAAGCTAAAACTGAGAATGGAAAAAGGAGGGAAACATTCAGAGTAATGGCCTTTAATTTAAATCAATTTCGGAGGTCCTCTTTTTCTGGTTTAGCACAATCCATGCTTGGAAAACAATGCACATTTCTCACTAAACCTGAGAGTAAATATTTATTCTTTATAATAGTCCCACATTGCTCTTCTCAAATGGTGCCACTGCTGTGGAAAACATTTTGGTGGTTCCTCAAAAAGTTAAACAGAATTATTACCATATGACCTGGCAATTCCACTCATACCTATATACCCTCAAAAATTAAAAACAGGAACTCACATAGATACTTGTACATATTGCCCTTCTCTACCTGAACTGCAACAAAGTTGTATTTGTGTCTCTTTCAAATTAATAGTTTACAAAATTTAGGGACAATAGTACCAGTGGCGGCCGCTCTTTCTCTCTCTCCCCCCCCCCCCTTACTAGCTACTGAAAAAGCAAATAGTTACCTTTTAGCCATCCTTTAATCTTATTCCTTCTAATGTGGTTTTTTTTTTTTGTCTTTATTTTTTTTAATGTTACATTAAAAAAATATGAGGTCCCCATATAACCCCCACCCTTCTCCCCCCTCCCCCCACATCAACAACCTCTTTCATCATCATGGCACATTCATTGAATTTGCTTTTTTTTGTTTTTTGTTTTAGATTTATTTTTGTAATTTATTTCTCTCCCTTCCCCCCCTCCAGTTGTCTGCTCTCTGTGTCCATTCACTGTGTGTTCTTCTGTGACCACTTCTATCCTTATCAGCAGCACCGGGAATCTGTGTTTCTTTTTGTTGCATCATCTTGTTGTGTCAGCTCTCCGTGTGGGTGGTGCCATTCTTGGGCAGGCTGCACTTTCTTTCACACTGGGTGGCTCTCCTTACAGGGTGCACTCCTTGCACTTGGGGCTCCCTATGCAGGGGACACCCCTGCATGGCAGGGCACTCCTTGCGCACATCAGCAAGGGTCAAGGAGGCCCAGGGTTTGAACCGCGGACCTCCCATGTGGTAGGTGGACGGCCTATCCATTGGGCCAAGTCCGCTTCCCACATTCATTGCATTTGGTGAATACATTTTGGACCACTGCTGCACCACATGGATAGTGGTTTACCTTGTAGTTTACACTCTCCCCCAGTCCACCCAGTGGGCCATGGCAGGACATGCAATGTCCAGCAACTGTTCCTGCCTAATGTGGTTCTTAAGCCAGTCTTTTCCAATGTAACACAAACTACGATTTTGAAAATAAGTACATTAATTGAATGCTAATCAGAAATTAAAACAATGAATATAGAATAACAATACAGGTTTGAACAGAATATGTCACTAGATTCTGAATAGCTCTAGGTCTCTTGGTTCTGAATAGCCTTGTTAAGTCATTTAAAGACCAGTTTCTCATTTGAATATCCTTTCCTAGGTATTTGAGAAATGCCAACTCAGCCTCTAACTAGTTATGTGCCTTTGATGTTGATTTCTTCCTCTAGTAAATTTTTCCATCATTATATCCTCTCTTGAAATGTACATTCTCTTGCCAGTTCAAATCTGTTTTTATTTTTACTTCAGGCTGAGTTTCACTCACTCGGCTTTTAGTAGAATGCCTCTATTCTGGTTCCCACCTTTTACTGAACTACCAGTCTGCTATTTTTCTAATTATCCTCCCTTTCTTGACTCCAGGCCTCCTTTAGATCACTAACTATAATTCTGTTACTTGAGGAGACAGAGATGTTCTTGCCTACATATGGATATTTAATTGCTAGTAATTTGGATATAATTTGCTATCTCTCACTGTTTACACTGGGAGTGAGGATGGGGTAAATCATTAAAACCTTAAAAGGAATTAGGAAGTGAAACAAGATATATAGCATGTAAATTGTGGTTCTACAGTTAGGTAAAACATTTAGCCTGGTGTTACTGATCCAACATTTAACTTCTTTGAAAATCCCAATATTTTCCTCCAGAAGTATTTGAAAACTATAAAATAGTAGTTGGTTGAAATGTTTTGGCAACTATGTTCAATCACTAGCACTGGGGAAGGTGGAAGAGAATCAAATATGGTTTTGTTTTGTTTTTTTAATTCACATTTAAAAAAAGGAAGTTGACAATTTATTTAGCATTTTTCCACTGCCGCAGCTTTTGCTATAAATGTTGGAAATAGTTCATTTTAACATTTATTAATCCCTTTCTGTGTGCAAGGTTCTGTGCTAAAAACTAGGGATACAAAGATGAATATGAAAAAGCCTCTGGGAAGTACTATGATAGAGATAAACATAGGATGTTATAAAAACAAATAGGGAAAGGTATTGGTCCAAATGGAGGGGGTAGAGAGACCTAGGGGATGTGAGTCTTGAAGAATAAGGAAGGAATCAGCTATTCATTTACCCCTTCAACAAATCTGAAGTGCCTACTACATGCTAGGCATTGTTTTAGACACCAAAAAAAAAAAGAGAGAGAGAGAAAATTTGCAGGGGAGAGAGACAGGAAGGGTTGGGATGAAAGTCACAATTTAAAATAGAATGGTCAAAAAGAAAATTAAAAAAAAAAACACAAAACAAATAAAATAGAATGGTGAGAGAGCAGCAAAGAGATATTTGAGCCAAAATCTGAAAGAATTAATGGATCAAGACTTGTGGATCTCCAAAGGAAGAGTGTCCTAGGCAGAGGCAAGTGTATGCCTGGCAAATGTAAGGACCAGCAAGGGGGCAATGGTGACTACAGCAGAATGAGGGAAGTGGGTGGGGGCAAATCCTTGCTAAAGACTTTAGCTCTTTGTCTTTGGGAAATAATGAGCTGTTGCAAGTTTTTCAGTGGAGAAGAGGTCTGTTGTTTTTAAAGGATCTCTTTAACTGCTATATTGAAAATAGGCTGGGGTGAGGGGAGACAAAAGGGCAAACAGGCAGACCAGTTTGGAGGCTATTTGAGTAACCAAGGCATTGGAAGTTAAGGATTGAGAAGTTGGATCCAGATAATATTTTGAAGGAGGAACCAACAGGACTTGTTGATAGATTGGATTGGGAGGTATAAGAGAATATTCAAGGATGGCTACAAAGTTAGAGACCTGAATAACAAAAGGATAGAATTGCTATTCACTTCGTTGAGAAAGACAATAGGAAGAACAAGTTTTGGGGGCAAAGTCAGTAGCATGGCTTTGGACCTATGTTTGAGATGCCTAGTAGACCTCCAAGTGGAGATGCTGAATAGAGAATCATACTTTTATGCATGAAATTAGAAAAGGTCCAGTTTAGAGATATAAATTGAGGGTAATACTAGAGATTAGTGGTATTTAAAGGCATGAGACTAGATGAGATCTCCAAGGGAGTGATCCACTCCCAAGGTAATTGGAGCTTCCAACATTAAAAGTTCAGGACTGGGAGCAGCGGGACTCGGGGCAGCAAACTTGGCCCAGTGGTTAGGGCGGTAGGTCTGCAGTTCAAACCCCGGGGCCTCCTTGACTGATGTGGAGCTGGCCCATGCGCAGTGCTGATGCGCGCAAGGAGTGCCATGCCACGCAGGGGTGTCCCCCGCATAGGGGAGCCCCACGCGCAAGGAGTGCGCCCTGTAAGGACAGCCGCCCAGCGCAAAAGAAAGTGCAGCCTGCCCAAGAATGGCACCGCACACACGGAGAAGTGACAGAACAAGATGATGCAACTAAAAGAAACACAGATTCCCATGCCACTGACAACAACAGAAGCAGACAAGGGAAAACATGCAGCAAATAGACACAGAGACCAGATAACTGGGGGGGGGGGGGGGGGGGGGGGGGGAAAGGTGAGAAATAAATAAATAAATTTAAAAAAAAAAATTCAGGATTGGGGAATGGGTGTAGCTCAAGTGGTTGAGCACCTTCTTCCTACATATGAGGTCCCTGCTTCGATCCCCAATACCTCCTAAGAACAAAAACAAAAAACAGGCAAACAAATGAAAAAACTAACTCAGGGAAGGTGATGTAGCTCAGTGGTTGAGTGCCAGCTTCCCATGGACGAGGTCCCAGGTTCAATCCCCTGTACCTCCTAAAAAACTAACTAAATAAATATAAATAAAGTATAGGCATCTAAGGGATGCTTTCAGGTAGATTTTTTTGTTGTCGTTTTTGTTTTTGTTTTTGTTTTTGTTTTCAGGTAGATTTTAAGTGCTTAATATCGTTTTGCCAGTTTGTTTTGCTATGATCTCCCTCAGCTATTAGTGGGCAATACTTGACAGGAGGTTCTGGGGGACAATCAGCACATGTTTAATATTTTTTCTGAAAGAATGAATTAGAGGGAAGCGGATTTGGCTCAACTGATAGAGTATCTACCTACCATATGGGAGGTCCAGGGCTCAAACCCAGAGCATCCTGACCCATGTGATGAGCTGGCCCACGTACAGTGCTGATGAACGCAAGGAGTGCTGTGCCATGCAGGGGTGTCATCTGCATTGGGGAGCCCCATGTACAAGGAGTGCACCCTGTAAGGAGAGCCGCCCCACAGGAAAGAAGTGCAGCCTGCCTGGGAGTGGCGCCACACACCCGGAGAGCTGACACAGCAAGATGACGAAACAAGAAGAGACAGATTCCTGGTGCCACTGACAAGAATGCAAGTGGACAAAGAAGAACACACAGTGAATGGACACAGAGAGCAGACAATGGGTGGGGGGAAGGGGGAGAGAAATAAATAAAAATAAATCTTTTTTTTAAAAGAATGAATTATTTTGAAGTATGATAAGCATTGAAGTAGGTCTCTAGCTAGCCATGAACTTCAGTCTGGATGTCCCTCAGAAGAACTTGTTGAGACCCAAATTTTCATATGTATTAATAGATAATCCTTTTTAAAAAGATTTATTATTTATTTATTTATTTATTTATTTAATTTCTCTCCCCTACCCCCCACCAGTTGTCTGCTCTCTGTGTCCATTCGCTGTGTATTCTTCTCTGTCCGCTTCTATTCTTGTCAGTGGCACTGGGAATCTATGTCTCTTTTTCTTGCATCATCTTGCTGCGTCAGCTCTCCGTGTGTGAGGTGCCACTCCTGGGCAGGCTGAACTTTCTTTCGCGCTGGGCAGCTCTCCTTATGGGACTCACTCCTTGCGCATGGGGCTCCCCTACATGGGGAACACCCCTGCGTGGCACGGCACTCCTTGCGTGCATCAATACTGAGCATGGGCCAGCTCCACACGGGTCAGGAGGTCCTCGGTTTGAACCGCGGACCTCCCATGTGGTAGGTAGGGGGACGCTCTAACCATTGAGCCAAGTCCACTTCCCATATTAATAGATAAGCCTGACATCCCAATCAATTCATGTATAAGGGAACAGCCAATAGATACAAAGATTGTCTATAGAAAACCCCCAACTCAGACATATTCTCACAATACTCTCCCCATACTCAGAAATACCAAGTACTAGCCTCATAGGCAACCTTTCTGAGAAAAGGTGCTAAATTATTCCAAATCTTCTTGTGTCTGTGGGTATGGAACAAAAAGGAAGGTGAGCAAAGTTAAATTACTGGTTAATAGGTCACTGCATGTATGTATTAACCACATCCAACCTTGCAATGTACAAGCACTAACATAAAGATCTTCCAATCTAACAGTCATCTCCTCAAAAGGGGAAACCTTTTAAGGGAAAAGCTTGTCCTCCATCCTCGTATTCCAGCCCTCATTGACCTCTCATTCTTCTAAAGTACTAAACTAATCAGAATCTTAGTACATATATCTTTGTACATGTATCTGTGCTACTTTATATGATTCCCATTATGGCTGCAACAAGTAATTATCCCAAAACTTAGTGGCTTAAAACAATGACAATATTTACTTTTTTATTTTTTTTTATTTTTTGAAGTACCAGGGCCAGCGATTGAACCCAGGACCTTGTATACAGGAAGCCAGCATTCAACCACTGAGCCAAATTGACTCCCAGCGATATTTATTTTGCTCACACTTGTGTTACTTGGGCAAGCCTCAGTGGGGATAGCTAAAGTTTGCTCTATTCGTTGTCAGCTGGGGTGGCTTGAAAGCTAGGGACCGGGATCCTCTGAAGGCTCATACACTCACATGCCTGGCAATTGATGCAGATTGTCTGCTGAGACCTTAGCTGGAGCTGTCAGCTGAACAACTCCACATATACTGGGCTTCCTGCTTCCTTATCATTTATGGCTAGGTTCCAAAGGTGGGTATCCAGAGAGAGAGAGAGAGAAATAAGTGTAAGCTGTATCACCTTTTATGACCCAGCCAATGCAGTGTCACTTCTGCTGCATTCTATTCATTGAAGAAGTCACAAAGTTCCGCACACATTCAAGAGAAAGGAAAATAGTCTGCAGGAATATTGCTGTGGCCACAATCAGCCGTCTGGTCACAATTTACCTTTCTTCCACATGCAGGTTACATTCATTCCTCCTCCCCTGACACCCTTATCAAGTATCTCATCCCATTAAGGCATCAGGCTCAGGCTTGGGTCTTGGATCTCATCATCCAGATCAGGTATGAATGAGAACCCTTGAGTGTGGCTCGTCAAATATAGTACCTCTTGACATGAACACTTGTTCTTAGTAAATAAGCACTACTGAGGTTATTTATGAGTAAGAGTTCATGTTATATACAACTTACTTTTAAATGATCCAGAAAAAAAATCTATGTGCACATACACACTGTGTATGGAAACAAAAATATATATTTCTGTGGATATATTTATATATACACATTACGTATCTCTGTTTGGAGACTATTTCCCCCTCCCCCTTGAAATTGTGCAGAACTTCATGACTGCTTTAATGAGTAAAATGCAGCAGAAATGATACTGTGATTCACAGAGATAGAAATCAGATGAGAGGTTACCAGGGGACAATAAGGGGAAGGGGAAGGGTGTGTGTGTTTGTTTGTAAATTGTTTTAATAAAACAACACACACACAAAGAAAACCCAACTTATTCTTTATTCGTATTCTCATGTTTCTGTAAACCAAAATGTCTACAAGGAGACACTCATCTACCCTTAAAAAAGTTACCTCCCATGCTTTAGGCTGCATCCCCTACACATACATTTCCTTAAAGATCTAGTCCCAGGAAGGATCTCTTTGAGAGATGACACCTGGCCAAACTGAAATTCAGCCTTTCAATAGTCTTTGCATGACCTACCATGCTAAAGGCAACTGGAAGCTTGGATTGGAGTATAGGGAAATCATAGGAAGAGGGTGTGCATCTTTTGTTACAAAGAGACTGGGATTAGCAACCTTGAAGCAACATGACTGCACAAATTCTAAAAATAGTGGCTACAAAGAAGCAACCTTCCCATGTTTCCTGTTTGAAAAGAACACTTAAATAGAAGGCAGGTCTTTTTAGCTACAGTATCACAGTGCTGACCAAACAAGGAGTGATCACTACTAAAAGTCTTATCTTGGAGGCTGTTGGTACCTTAAAAATGCACATGCTGGACATTTAATAAAAGTATTTATGGCTGTAATGTATACAATATTGTTCAAAGCAGAATACACTATAATCCTTGGACCTACATCAAAAGTGTTAATGTTGGGAAACGGACTTGGCCCAGTGATTAGGCGTCCGTCTACCACATGGGAGGTCCGTGGTTCAAACCCCAGGCCTCCTTGACCCGTGTGGAGCTGGCCCATGCGCAGTGCTGATGTGCGCAAGGAGTGTCGTGCTACGCAGGGGTGTCCCCCGCGTAGGGGAGTCCCACGCGCAAGGAGTGCGCCCGCCGCCCGCCCGTAAGGAGAGCCGCCCAGCGTGAAAGAAAGTGCAGCCTGCCCAGGAATGGCGCCGCCCACACTTCCCGTGCTGCTGACGACAACAGAAGCGGACAAAGAAACAAGACGCAGCAAATAGACACCAAGAATAGACAACCAGGGGAGGGGGGGAAATTAAATAAATAAATAAATCTTTTTTTTTAAAAGTGTTAATGTTAAAATTAAGCCATTAACCATACCTAAGATGTACAAAGACGTCATTTATCAAGGCAAATTCTCTTAAATAATTATATTTAATAATAATAACTAGCACTGAATGACCTCTTATACATGTCAGACACTGTTTTAAAACCATTTTACACATATTATTAAAATATTTAATCCTTTCAATAACCTTGAGTGGTAGATGCTATTATTCTCTCCATTTTACAGATGAAGAAAATTAAGATCCAAAAAAGTTAAGTAACTTGTCCAAATTCATACACCAAATTAATGATGAACTAGGATTTGAACCTAGGCAATATGGGATCTAGAATCAAGATCTAACTTAACTTACGCTTTCACTATAAAGTAGAAAAGGAAATATGAGCTGAAGCATATTATTATTTTGTGAGTTATTCTTCTTTATTGAAAACATTGGTGAGCTTTCCCCATACATATTATAAACACTCATTCTCTGGTAAATTAGTCTTTGTTTCCCATGATGAGTATGTTTAGATGACATCATTGCTATTAGACACATAGATTAAGAGGTTAGTAAATTCTTAGGACAGAGCAAACCAGTCTGACCTTTCTTTTATGCATTTATTAACTTTTAATTTAAGGATGCTCATTCAGTAATTCACTTACTCAACAAACATTTAAGTAACCATTTTGTGCAACAAATTGATGTGTGAGACGTCACCTGGATGGGTCTGTTGATGGCCAAAAAAGCCCTCTCAGGTTGGCACTAATCTTGGTCCAGTCATCTCGCTTCAGGAAATTTTAGGTTCACAAACTCCTTTTTGGTTGATTGTTTAGTCTCTCAAAAACTGGTTTATGTTAATCAAATTCCCATGAAACACAGGACTTTTATTTTCTCACCACAATGGAGGAAAATGGAGATTTACCCTCCTGCCATAAACAACTAGAAAACTAGATGAAATATATAAAACAATAGGCAGTACAGAACTGACATCATTAAGAGAAGGTAAACATACTAGGTAGGCAATACGATTGCCCTGGCTTTATGCCTAGAGTCACATTCTGGATCATAAATCAGGGAGCAATGTCACAAGCAGAATATGGCAATCTCACAGACTTGAGGAGGCAGAGGTTGGAATTCATAGCACCTGGAAGTTGCCAGACAGAATTCAAAGAGGAAAGACCTGTGTAGAAAAAGAGCTCCAAAGATCTGCATAGGGTCTCAAGTCTTTGCTGAATACTAAGGGTGAAAACATATGGTGAAATTCCAGGAGGCCGAGGAAAGAACCACCAGAGAGATACAGGTGAACTCATACATGGCTGGAACACATTCAAATTCTGACTAATCAGGGTAGAAAGACCTTGGTGACCATGCCAGATGTTTAGTAAGACCCTAGAAAAGTCAAACCTTAGTAGTAGGTCTGAACTATTACTAGAGTAATGTTTACTCTAAACACACCTTTAAAACTTTTAAAAACAACCCTTCCTCAAAAACATCAAACTAATCTGAAAGTAACTGCTGGGCAGAACATCCTTTTTTTTTTGGAGGTACCAGGGATTGACTCCAGGACTTCATACATGTGAATCAGGCTCTCAACCACTGAGCTACACCTACTCCCCATGGCAGAACATTCTTTAAAAGATGACTAAAAAATTCAGACAGCCAATGATGTGATATCCTAGTATCCAGTAAAAAATTAATAGATATACAAAAGAAAAAAGGAAAAAAAAAATAACCAGAAGAAAAATCAGTCAATAGAAACAGCCGGAAATTATAGAAGTAACAGAATTTGCAGATAAGAAAGATAAAACAGCTATTAAAACTATATTCAGGGACGTGAATGTGGCTCAAGTGATAGGGCTTCCACCTACCATATGGGAGGGCCTGGGTTTGATCCCTGGGGCATCCTGGTAAAAGAAAAAAAAAAGGAAAGGAGAAAGCATGGCTGCGTGGTGAGCTAGTGCTCACACAGCGAGCCAAGTTCCTGCATGAGTGCCTGCATGGTGAGCCAAGTGCCCACTGGTGAGCAGTGCCTATGCAAGTGAGTCATGCAGCAACAAAACAGAGACAAAGGGGAGGGTCAAGGTGAAGTGCAGCAGAGACCAGGGACTGAGGTGGTGCAGTTGACAGGGAACCTCTTTCCACATCAGAGGTCCCCAGGATTGAATCCTGGTGAATCCTAGAGGAGAAAGAAGACAAAAAGAGAAATAGGTACAGAAGATCACACAATGAATGGATACAAACAGCAAAAACAGCTGGGTGGGGAGAGGGGAAAGAGAAGGAAAAAAAATTGAAAAAGCAAAACAAAACAAAACAAAAACTATATTCAAGTATTTAAAGGAAACCATGAACACAATGAGGAAAGAAATGGGAGATATAAGAAGAACCAAATGGAACTTCTGGAGATGAAAAATACAATACCTGAAACGAAAAGCTCACTGGATGAAGATTACAGCAGATTAGATACCAATAAAAAAAGATCAGTAAGATTGAATAGGCAGCCATTGTAGTAGTTTAAAATGATGTCTATAAATTTTTTTAAACTCTTCCCTTCCAAAGGAAGCCTAATTTCCCTTCCTTTGATTGTGAGTTATACTTAATGATTTATCTTTTTGTGTGTGTGTGTGTGATCTGTTTCTAATTAGTAGAATGTGGTAGAAGTGATGGTGGAGTATGACTCCTGGGACTAAGTATGGTTGGTAAAATAAAAGCACTACCAAAGATGTTCATGTCCTAATCTATGGAACTATGAGTATGTTAGGTTACAACACCAAGGGGAATTAAGGTTGTAAATGGAATTAAGGTTGCTCATCAACTGACTTCAAAATACAGATATTATACTGGGTAATCTGGGTGGACTCCCTGTAATCACAAGAGTCCTTTATTTATTTAAAAGATTTATTTTTATTTATTTCTCTCCCCTTCTCCCCACCCCAGTTGTTTGTTCTCTGTGTCCATTCACTGTGTGTTGTTCTATGTCTGCTTGTATTCTTGTCAGCGGCACTGGGAATCTGTGTCTCTTTTTGTTGTGTCATCTTGCTGCATCAGCTCTCTGTGTGCACGGTGCCACTCCTGGTCAGGATGGACTTTCTTTCGTGGGGGGCAGCTCTCCTTGAGGGGCTCACTCCTTGTGTGTGGGGCTCCCCTACACAGGGGACATCCCTGCATGGCACGGCACACCTTGCATGCACCAGCGCTGTGTGTGGGCCAGCTCACCACATGGGTCAGGAGGTCCTGGGTTTGAACCTTGGACCTCCCATGTGGTAGGCGGATGCTCTATCCATTGAGCCAAGTCCACTTCCCACAAGGGTCCTTTAAAGTGAAGAAGGGAGGCAGAGGGAGATATGACCAGGAATAATGATCAGAGAGATACAATGTTGCTGGCTTTGAAGATGGAGAAGAGAGACCGGAATTAAGGAATGTGGGAGGCCTCTAGAAGCTGGTAAAGGCAAGGAAACAGATTCTCCCCTAGAGAATCCAGAAAGGAATATGGCTCTGCCAATACCTTCATTTTAGACTATTGAGACCCATGTCACACTTCTAATGTACAGTACAGCATGATTACAAATTTGTGTTGTTTTAATCCACTAAATTTGTGGTAGTTTATTAAAGGAGTAATAGAAAACTAATACACTGAGTCATACCTTCCTTCTTGTTCTCTCTCTCTGATTACTTGCTCTGGAGGAAGCCAACTGCCATGTTGTGAGGAGATTCAAGCAGCCCTTTGTAGAGGTCAGTCCAAGTAGTGAAGAACTGAGGCCTCCTGCCACAAATCAGTGCTACATTTCCAGGTATGTGAGTGAGACACCTTGGAAATGGGTCCTCCAGTCCCAGTCAAGCCCCCGCTGGCATCTTGCCTGTAACTTCAGAAGAGACACTAAGTTAGAATCACTGAACTAAGCCACTATCAGATCCTTGACACACAGAAATTGTGTGAGATAATTGTGTTGTTTAAGCCACCAAATTTAAAATAATTTGTTTCCCAATACTACATAACTTATGCAATAATCTTTTCAAAAAGAGTGTTGGGTCAACTGGATATCCATAAATAAAAAGATAGCCTTGACCCTTTCCTCACAACATGCACAAAAATTAATTCTCATATGTTGTTGATTGGAATGCAAATAATACAACCACTGTGAAAATAAATTTGGGAGTTTCTTGCAAAGCTAAACATATACTTACTGTATCATATGACCGAGGAATTCCACTCCTAGGGGGACAATATGTCTACATACAGACTTGTAAATGGATGTTCATAACAGCTTTATTCTTATTCATAATACCCAAAATTTGAAATAGCCCAGGTGTCCAACAATAGGAGAATGGAAAAATAAACATATTAATACAATGGGATATGCCTAGCAATAAAAAGGAATGTACTATTCACACATACAGCAACATGAATAATTTTCATTACACTGAACATTACACTGAACACAAGAAGTCAGGCATGAAAGTATACATATTGTATTATTTAGTCATATGAATCTGTAGGAAAGACAAATCTAATCTAGGGTGATGGAAAGTAGACCAGTGCTTTCCTGGGGATAGGGATGGGAGAGAAATTTACTGGGAAAGGATTAAAATGAAATTTTGAGAGTGATGGAAATATTTTATATCTTGATTGTAGTTATATAGGTTATATAGAGGGAAACGGACTTTGGCCCAGTGGTTATATAGAGTTATTCGTTAAAACTCACCAAACCGTATACTTAAAATGGTACATTTTATATCATTATTATTATGCAATTATAATTTATGCAAAATTTACCTCAATAAAATTGATCTAAAAAAAAACCAGAAAAAATCCCTATTAAATGAATGCATAAACCTAAATTGCTATTTCCTTCTTTTCGATAGGAGAAATTTCTTTCAGGATATCTGATAATCTTGGTTCCTATTAAGGATTTCCTCCTTCCAACATCAGGGAACCTGGGAAGCTAAACTAGTGATCAGAAGACCTCTTAGACAGCTGGCCCGCCCATTATAGCACCTGATGTCACAACTTGTTGCTGTAATTATTCTAAATGCCTGGATTACTTGACTGATGCCTTTCTCTCCTTTCAGACAGTAAGCACCCAAAGCGCAGGGATTGGGACTATTTTACTCACTTCTACATGCCCAGGATCTAGCACAGTGCTTGGCACATTGTAAGAGCTCAATAAACTTTTGTTGAATGAATTCTCTGCTTCATTCAAAGTCCATAGGCCACAGTCTGGCTGTCTTTCACAGATGAGGAATTACTTTCCTTTTTTTTTTTTTTTTTTTTAAAGATTTATTTATTTATTTAATTTCCCCCCCCCCTCCCCTGGTTGTCTGTTCTTGGTGTCTATTTGCTGCGTCTTGTTTCTTTGTCCGCTTCTGTTGTCGTCAGCGGCATGGGAAGTGTGGGTGGCGCCATTCCTGGGCAGGCTGCTCTTTCTTTTCACGCTGGGCGGCTCTCCTTATGGGGCGCACTCCTTGCACGTGGGGCTCCCCTACGCGGGGGACACCCTTGCGTGGCACGGCACTCCTTGCGCGCATCAGCACTGTGCATGGGCCAGCTCCACACGGGTCAAGGAAGCCCAGGGTTTGAACCTCGGACCTCCCATGTGGTAGACGGACGCCCTAACCACTGGGCCAAAGTCCGTTTCCCAACTTTCCTTGAACTCGAAGGGTGGAGAAACTATGCTCCCCAAATGCTTCACTTTGATGTGTGCTTTTTTTTTTTTTAAGATTTATTTTATTCATTTATTTCGCCCCATCCCCTCATTATTTGGATTTGCTGTGTTTGTTTGTTGTGTGCTGCTCTTCTCTTTCTAGGAGGCAACAGGAACTGAATCCAGACCTCCCATGTGGCAGGCAGGAGCTCAGATGCCTGAGCCATATCCACATCCCTGCCATATGCTTTTTAATTACTCCCTTTCCCTTCCCTTTCCCTTCCTATACACCTTCTCTAGCCCGGTTTTCTTCTCTAACCCATGTGACTCACTTCTCTACCTGTAGATCATATCAGAGATGCTGCCTTTGGCCTGAGTGGCTGCCTTCCCTGACATTCTTGTCTTTCTCCATTTCAACCAAGCTAACATGAGCCCTTTCCTCCACACAGTCTTCCTTCTAACACTTCCATGCCTTTGCCCAAGTCATTCTTTCCACTGCGAGAAATGCTAATCCCTTTGCCCATCCATTAATTTTGGCCTTTAAATTATTTATTTTAGGTAACCTTTCCTGCCTAACACTTCTCAATTCAGAAGCTATACTCATCCCCAGCCCTTTGATTTAATCTGAAGCTTGAGGACTTTACATGTATGGAGACATCACTAGTACTGTCTTGATGAATTTGCATGTAGATGTGATACTTTCCACTAACTATACTCCTTCCAAATGGAACCTGTTTTCCCCTTTCCTTTGTGTCTCCCTTCTCTTCTTACACAACCATTCAGGACAAAGTTCTGCTCAGAGTTGCACTCAGTATATAAATGACTGTTGAACAAATAAAGTATACAGTTCTAATTCATTCCAGAATGAAGGCCGGAAAAGGAAGCCAGATTTGATATCATAGAAGAAAGTCTTTCCTAGTACCTGGTTGCCAAGTACAATTCTCTTAGTAGGCTAGAAGAACCTGGAAAAAAGAGGTGATTGTTTCATTGTCCTTAGGAATAAATGAAGATTCCCTGAAACATACTCTATTGTGTGACAAGAAAAACAAAACAAAACAGAAGAAAACATATCATTACATTCTCTTAAACAGAAAAGCTCAGAGTGTAAGAACTTGTGGGCTCCGGGTCAGAATAAAAGCCATATAGCTCAGATTTAAAAAATAATAATAACCTTTCTATTTTTGGAATGATTTTGAGTCACAGAAAAGTTGCAAAGATAGACTAGAGAGTTCTGTATACCCCTTATTCAACTTCCTCCATTGTTAACACCTTTCCCTACACGGGAAATTTGCAAAACTAAGTAATCCACTTTGGTGTATTATTAACTCTAAGTTTTATTTTGATTTCACCACTTTTTCCATTAATGTCCTTTTTCTATTTCAGGATCCACTAGATCTGCACTTAGCAGTCTTGTATCCCCAGTTTCCTCTGGACTGTGAAGTTTCTGAGTTCTTCCTTGTTTTTCAAGGCCTTGACAGTCTTGAGACATACTGGCCAGGTATCCTGTAGCATATCCCTCACTCTGGTTTTTGTCTGATGTTTTTCTCATGATTAGACTGAGGTTATGGGTTTTTAGGAAGACCACCACAGAGGCAAAGTGCTCTATTCATCACAGCATATCAGGGGGTACATGATGTCCACTTGAAATCACTGGGGATCTTCACCGTCAACTCTTGGGTAATACAGTGTTTGCCAGGTTTCTCCACTGTAAAGTTACTATTTTTCCCTTTCCCTACTCTATTATTTTAGATTTTGAGGGACATTAACAGCCAGTTCATAAAAGAGCGGGGATATATGATGCTGTAATGGACCTGAGTTTTATGGATTTACCCAGAACACCGAACTGCAGAAATGATCCAAAATTTCTTTTTTTTTTTTGAAGATTTATTTTATTTATTCCATCCTCCCCTCCCCCATTGTCTGTTCTCTGTGTCCATTCACTATGTGTTTTTCTGTGTCTGCTTGTATTCTCATTAGGCCGCTCCAGGAACCAATCCTGGGACCTTCTGGAGTGGGAGAGAGGCGAATACTCTCTTGTACCACCTCAGCTCCCCTGTTCTGCTACATCTTCTTATTTCCTCTCCTCTGTGTCTCTTTTATATATATATATAAGAATGGATATCTCATTTTTTAAAGATTTTTTATTTATTTCTATCCCCTTCCCTGCTCTGCCCCCCCCCCCCCCCCCAGTTGTCTGCTCTCTATGTCCATTTGCTGTGTGTTCTTCTGTGTCCACTTGTATTCTTATCAGCAGCACCGGGGATCTGTGTCTCTTTTTGTTGCGTCATCTTGCTGCATCAGCTCTCTGTGTGTGTAGCCCCACTCCTGGGCAGGCTGCACTTTTTCGCACTGGGTAGCTCTCCTTACGGGGTGCCTCCTTGCACCCGAGTCTCCCCTATGCGGGGGACACCCCTGCATGGCACAGCACTCCTTGAATGCATCAGCACTGTTCGTGGGCCAGCTCATCACACTGGTCAGGAGGCCCTGGTTTGAACCCTGGACCTCCCATGTGATAGGCAGATGCTCTATCCATTGAGTTAAATCCACTTCTCTCCTCTGTGTCTCTTGTTACATCATCTTGCTGCACCAGTTCTCTGTGTTGCCCGGCACTCTTGTGTGGGGGCAGCTTTCCTGTGCAAGGTGGCATTCCCACGCAGGGTGGCTCTCCTCATGGGGCCGCTTTCTCACATGGGCTGGCATTCTGCGTGGGCCAGCTTGCCCTCATGAGGAGGTCCTAGGCATCGAAACCTGGGCCTCCCATATGGTAGAAGGGAGCCCAATTGGTTGAGCCACTTCTGTTTTCCCAAAAATTTTAATGTCTATTGATCTAGCAATAAAATATTATATAGCTTTTAACTTCTCAAGATAATTGAATGTTACCCATTTGACAGCTAGGTCCCTATGTTAGTCTGCCAAAGGAGTGTTGATGCAAAGTATCAGAAATCTGTTAGCTTTTATAAAGGATATTTATTTGGGGTAAAAGCTTATAGTTACAAGGATGTAAAAGTCCAACTCAAGGTTACTTTCTCACCAAAGTCAGTTGCCACGTGTTGAAGCAAGATGGTTGTCCATCTCTGGCTGGTCTCTCCCTTCCCCTCTGGACTTCCTCTTCCTCTTCAGGCTCCGTGGACCCAGTTTCTTAAGACTTCTTTCTTAACTGAAGTCCTTTCGCTCCTGGCATAGGGCTTGTTTCTTTCCCGGCATCCTGTATCAGTCTCGGCTCCCTTCCCAAAGTTAGCTATAAACTATCAGGCAAAATGAGTCATCTCTACCGGGGCTTTAGCTATTTGAGCCTTCTCCTTTCTGTCACATGGCAGGATCAAAAAATGACAGAGCTGTCTCTTCCAGTGGGTCTGTCTGTCCACGTGAGTCCCTTTCAGGTCCAGAAGGGGGCAGGGAGTCAAACTGAGTCATGTCTTACTGACTAATCTTAACAGGTAATCTAATCAAAGACACCTCAGCTGAATTTAATGTAATCAAAGAATATCAAACCCAGAGGAATCGACTAGTTACAAACACAATCTTTCTTTTTTGGGGATTCATAAAGTAATCTCAGACTACTACAGTCCCCCCAACTCGTTAAGATCTTGATAAAACTGATGCAGATCTCCAATCTAGAAGTCCAAAGTGTTCTCAAAGTCTCTCCAATTCCCAGGAATTTATGTCATCATGTTGATCCCTTATGATGAGATTTCCTCCTCTGCCACATTTTTTCTTTTGCAACTCTTATAGCTGTTCCTTATCTCTCACTGGCAGCCTGGATCCAGAGCTGGACAGTACAGCTTCTTTTTGACGCATCCTATTCATCCAAAGCAAAATTTACTGAGGGTCTGTGGGTTATAATGGTCACATCTTGTACCCTACAGCAAATGAATACAATCCATGTTAATCCTTCTGGCCGTCTTGTCCCTGAATGACTCATGGAAGTGTAGTCTCCACCCTATTCTACCCTCAACTCACCCCACCGTGATCCAGACTCTGACAATCTCTATTTTGCTGGCTTCTATCTCTGCAGAACCCTCTCCCTTCTGGCATCTTTCTCTAGATAAAAACCAAAAAGGTCAAATTCTTCTCATTTTTCTCTTACTGAGCTGCTTAGCTATCTCTTTTTGTAATGAGGCTCCTGCCATGCTCTTAGGCCGTTTGTGAAGTAGTTTCCTTTCCTAGAAGTAATTCTGGTACCAGCTGTTAAGACAATAAAATTTCCTCTTGATTGCTACTAGGGACATTCATCTATTCATTCATTTATTCAGTTCAAGAAAGTTTTATTGACCCCTGTAATAGAAACTTGAAAGACAGTAAGCTGATTTAAACAGGAGTCTCGAAGCCAAACTCAGCATGTAAATGCAATGCCTTCCCCCCAGCGTGGGACATGACACCCGGGGAAGAGCCTCCCTGGCAACGAGGGACCACTATCAACTACCAACTGATGATGCAACTGGAAAATGACCTTATACGGAAGGTTCAATGCGGATCAGCAGAATATCCATGTCTACATAAAATACCATGACTTTAAAATGCTGTTTGACCTAAAGTAAGGGGGAAATGGAAAGGAGAAATGAGTTTATATGGCTACGAGTTTCTAAAAAAGAGTCTGGAGGCTGGCAGAAGGTTTGCCCTCATGCACAACTGAGCAGAGTCAGAGAGACAGATAAAGCAGATACAACCCCCAGATATTGGTTCCTTTGAGGGCTAAAGAGACCCATGGGAGTTATGGTCATGGCCGATGGGGTTAACTACCAGGGCAGATGGCCCCTCTTTGGAAATGGTGTTTATGTGGGATGAATCTGGACTCAGATGGGATCTCCCTTCATAAGACTTTCATGCTAATGTGCTGGAGGTGCAGTTAATGTTGGGGTTTAAGATATATTTAGGGGATTTGAATCTCTGGACTGACAATGTAATAGCCAGATCCTGAGCCTCAACAGACTCCAGCACCTACAATCTGATTTATTGGACTTACTACACTCAGCTAAGATGGAGGTGAAGAAGGACAACCACCACACCATGGAGCCTAGAGTGATTACAACTGAAAATGGGAGGATTGCATCCAGCATCCAGGTGGAATCTGAGCCTCCTCTTGACATAAAGGTGCAATGGACACAACCAATCCAGTGTCCACATAGAAGAGGTGGCATTGGATTGGGAAAAGTGGACATAATGGACAAAGGGTATGGGGAAAGGCAGGAAGAGGTGAGAGGTGGAGGTGTCTTCGGGACATGGAGCTGCCCTGGATGGTGCTTCAGAGGTAATCACCGGACATTGTAAATCCTCACAGGGCCTACATGATGGAATAGAGGAGAGTATGGGCCATGATGTGAACCAATGTATATGAGGTGCAGAGGTGCCCAAAGATGTACTTACCAAATCCAATGGATGTGTCATGATGATGGGAACGAGTGTTGTTGGGGGGGGGAGAGGGGGGGTGGGGGGGTGGGGTTGAATGGGACCTCACATATATATTTTTAATGTAATATTATTACAAAGTCAATAAAAAATAAAAAAATTAAAAAAAAAAAAATAAATAAACAGGAGTCTGTCCTCCAGGTGCTCATAGTCTTCAGAGCAAGGAAACAAAATGCTAACCAAATACTTACTTTGCAGCAGGCACATGGGTGGGTCCTTTGACCTATACTATCTATATTTTATTTGTGGCTGAAAGACAGTGGGGTTTTGAAAATGCTTAATAACCAGCCTGTGGGGGAGAAGGGAATCCTGACTTGTCATGTTATGGATTTCTATGATATAAATACTTCCACCATGGCCAATTTCCAGCCACCAATGTAAAATCATTTCACAGGAGTTGGGAAAGGATGCATAGTGGCATACCATTATATAGTATGTCCACCACACAGATACAATAGATTTAAATAATCTCAAGAGCAGAGATAACTGTAAAACATAGAAAATAATTAGTAAGTGATGACTTTTGAGTATTTACTACTTTGTTTTCAAGATATATATATATATTTTTTAAAGATTTAGTTTATTCCCTCCCCACTGTTGTCTGCTCTCTGTGTCCACTTGCTGTGTGTTCTTCTGCTTCCGTTTGTACCCTTGGTGGCACCGGGAAACTGCGTCTCTTTTTTGTTGCATCATCTTGCTGCCTCAGCTCTCCGTGTGGGCGGCACCACTCCTGGGCGTGCTGTGCTTTTTTTCACACGGGGCAGCTCTCCTTGCAGGGCAGATTCCTTGCGCATGGGGCATCCCCATGCGGGGTGTCCCTGCATGGCAGGGCACTCCTTGCACATGGCAGCTCTGCGTGTGAGCCAACTCACCACATGGGTCAGGAGGCCCTGGGTTTCAAATCCTGGACCCTCCCATATGGTAGGCAGACACACTCTATCAGCCGAGCCATGTCCGCTTCCCTCAATATCTATGTTTTTTTAAATTTAAGTTGCTATCATTTAATTTTTGCAAGTTCATAATTTAATGTACAAATTGAGTATCACATGATGAGTTGATATTAGTTTCTGTAGGCATCAAACTTAATGGAGGAGATACAGTTTAGAATTCATTTATGTTGCTTTCACAGCTGGGGATTTTTTAGACTTTAACTAGAAGTACAGGACAATCAAAGCAATGCCACCATATATGGCCAGTACATAATTCATTCTACCTATAAAAGTATAGGAGTTGGGGACTTTGGGGAAGAGGGAGGATTAGAGAGACAGAGGAATCACTTCTCTCCCAGAAAATAACTAGAGGACAGGCGGAAATTGTCTGGAGGGCTGTTCTGGGGTTTAGGACATCAGGGGAAGGCTAGATACCACCTAGAAGAGAGCGGGGTGAAGGAAAGGACTCTTAGCTGCCTGGAAAAATCCTGTGAGTAAAGCTGCAGTAGCAGTTGCTGGTTACTATCCCCCTTCCCTCAGAGCAAACAACAGTCTGTGGACTGCAGGGGCTGCAGACTGAGTGGGTTGCAGGGGTGCTCTTCCCCAAGAGATGGAAGAGGGAGGAACACAGTCTACAGCAAATTCAGATTTTGGCCACTGAACTTGGTCTGCCGCTTTGGAGGGGCACCACGCTTACAGGGTGGGTGGGGCAGAGATATTGTTTGCCCTGAGAGCCAGCAGGAAACTAAAGATAACTTGTCTTCTCTTACACCCTTCCTACTGCCCTGGGCTGATTGCTGAGGAGGCAGAGGATGGAAAGGTACAGCCTGCCAAGGGAGGAGAGTAACTTCGAAGAAATTTTGTTTGAGAGGCTTGGTTCACTATGAGGACATGGCTTTTGCATCACCCAGCAGGGCAGGGATACAGTAAATCCATTCCCCATCAGCATCTGGGTTTTAAACTGAAAGGTCTGCCAAAAAGCGCCATCTCCTGGTAGAATAGAAAAGTGCATGAAAAGAAGGGGGAAAATAAATAAATAAATAGAAGAGGCAATCAGATGCCTTTACTGCCCCACCCCCTCCCAGGCCCTTGGAAAATGGCCTAAACCCCATTACTGGGTCCTTAGCCTTGTTTTAAACAGTTACATTGGGGCAATGATAAATATCTAGAACAAGATGAACCAAGAATCAAAGAACATGGTAGAACAAAGAGATAAATGGGACTTCCTCAAAATTAAAGCCTTGGGCACCTCAAAGGAGTTTGTCAAGAAAGTGAAAAGAGAGCCTACACAATAGGAGAAAATATTTGGTAACCATATATCTGATAGAAGACTTATAACCTGCATATATAAAGAACTCCTATATTTTGAAAACAAAAAGACAAACAACCCATTTAAAAAATGGGAAAAAGATTTAAACAGACACTTCTCCAAAGAAGAAATACAAATGGCTAAAAAGCACATGAAAAAATGCTCTAAATCTCTAGCTATCAGGGAAATGCAAATCAAAACTACAATGAGATACCATCTTACTCCCATAAGATTGACAGCTATGAAAAAAACAGAAGACTACAAATGCTGGAGAGGATGTGGAGGAATGGGAACACTCATCCACCGCTGGTGGGAATGCAGAAGGATCCAGCCATTCTGGAGGACAGGTTGGTGGTTTCTCAAAAAACTAGCTATAGATCTGCCATATGACCCAGCAATTCCACTGCTGGGTATATACCCAGTAGAACTGAAAACAAGGACACAAACCAATATATGCACACCAATGTTCATAGCAGCATTGTTTGCTATTGCCAAAAGTTGGAATCAACCCAAATGCCCATCAACAGATGAATGGATAAATAAAATGTGGTATATACATACATTGGAATACTACTCAGCTTTAAGAACGAATATGCTACAAACACCTGTGATAACATGGATGAATCTTGAGAACCTTATGTTGAATGAAGTATTTGAATGACAAATACTACATGACCTCAATGATATGAAATAAGTAAACCAAGCTGCCTCAGAGAGCTAGAGACTGGATGATAGGCTTAAAGGAAAATGGGGGGTAGAGGAAGGATGTAAGCTGACACCTACATGGGTGAAATCTATGATAAGCTGGAGGAAAGTATTTGTACAAAGAAGGGATAAAATTGGGGAATTGGGTGGGGCTTTGCAGGCTTGAGGGGGGCTAGGGATGGGAGGATGGGTAATATTGCCCAAGAAATTGGGGGGAAGGTGGGGGAACATATGAACATAGGAGATTGTCAGGTATTTGGTTGAGAGTATAATGCAGAGAAAACTTTTTCAAAAATATAATAAGGAAGGTTACCTGTTTGAGATGCTTAAAGGGGATAATCCAATGCAGGACAGGCTCCTACAGAGTATGTAAATGATCATTTTGCCATAGTGGGTTATATTATTGGATGGAGACCCATATAATGAGAGTGAAGGTACACCCACATCCTGGGGAGGACTGATGTTCTCAAATAGAGGGAATTGTATATCTCGAGAGAAATGGTGGCTCCCAGTGCATTAGGGCAGTTGAGCATGTCAAGCCCTCAACACTGTTGCAAGTATCTCTGAACATGACCCTTCAAGCAATGAAGATTGACTGTCACTGTGGGCCCTAAGGGGAGGGCAAAAGAGGTATTGAATAGATGGAACCAATGTAATTATCTGGGCAATAGAAGTGTTCCACAAGATTATGCAAGGATGGATATAAGACATGTTAAATTACACCAAAATTATATAGGGGCTGATAGGCTAAAATGTAAATCATAATGTAAAACATAAGATAACTAAAAATTTAGAAAATTGTATAGTCTAAAATATAAACCACAATGTAAACCCAAATATTACCTTGTTTGAAAGCTATTGTGTCAATATCTGTATATCGGTTTCAGTAAAATGTAGTATGAATATGTAAAAAGATTATTGCTGTGGAAGGGAAAAGGGTTTTATGTTGGATATGTGGGAGTACTGTATATTGTATATATGAATTACTGTTATCTAAAACTTTTGTGAAGATAAGCTTAATAATTAGGAAAAAAAGAAAATGATAGGATGTAGACACTGAGGAAAAGACGGAAGTAGTTGCCTGCCAATTTGCATACAGGTCAACACTTATTGCAGTGATGGAAGCAAAACATCAAAAACAAAGCTTTTGCATTTTTAAATTTTTTGATACCCCAATTTATTTTTGTCTTAATTTTTCTAAATTAATATGTATTCTATATCTAACCTTTAAATTCATCACTATATTCCATTTTACTATTAATGGAACCTGGCAATATATTGGGCTTCACTTTTGAAGAAGTTTTGGATCACAGAGAGGTTCAACAATGGCAGGGGAGGAATACTGGTGTAGGATGTTATTGACAGGGGACACATGGCTGGCAGGGAGTTCTCCAGGGTGTATATCCAGGGTACGTAAAAATGTTTGGATATTTTCATAGTGGTTACAATTAAAAACAACAACTGAGGGAGTGCTGAGTTCCTAGCCAGGGGAGCTCTATCACAGTCCCTAAAGAAACAGCAACAATCCCCCAAGTGCAATGGCAAAGACAAAAAAGAAGGAAGGTCCAACAATGAGCCCTTGATACTAATGACTATGCTTGTGAGCCTGTGCACCTGAAATAAGAACAAGGCCTAGAACTTCAGGGAGGGTGCCTAAGAGTTACCTCCTGAGAGCCTCAGTGTTGCTCAAATGTGGCCAGTCTTGAAGCCAAACTCAGCATGTAACTGTGTTGCCTTCTGCATGGGACATGACTCCTGGGGATGAGCCTCCCTGGCTCCTAGGGATTACTACCAAGTACCAGCTGATGATGTGTCTGGAGAACAAACTTGAATAAAAGGGTCAACTCGGACCAGCAGAATATCTCAATCTACATATAATACCAGGAGTTAAAAATGCTTTTTGACCTGAATAAAAGGAGGAAATGGAAAGGACAAATGAGTTTATATGGCTAGGAGTCTCCAAAAAGAGCTGAGAGGTTATCAGAAGGGTTGCCCTTAGGCACAACTGAGCAGAGTCCCAGAGACAGATAAAGTAGATACAATCCCAGGTATTGGTTCTTCAGAGGCCTACAGAGACCTATAGGTTCTGTGGTCATGGAAGATGGAGTTCAGTGCCATGTCAGTTGGCCCTACTTTGGAGTTCGTGTTTCTGTGTGATGGAGCTGGACTCAGATGTGATCTTTGTCCACAAGTCTCTCCTGTTACTTTTACCAGAACTGTAGCTGGTGCTGGGATTTAATGTATACCCAGGGGACCTGAATCTCTGGACTGACCATGTGATAGCCAGGCCCTGAGCCTCAACAGACTTGCAACTCCTACACTCTGGTTTATTGGACTTACCCCACTCAGCTAACATGGAGGTGAAGAAGGTCAACCACCACACCAGGGAGCCAAGAGTGCCTACAACTGAAAGCAGGAGAATTGCATCCAGCATCCATGTGGAATCTAAGCCCCCTCTTGATAAAGATGTGGAGTGGACACAACCATTCTAAGGTCCACAGAATGAAGGAATAGAGTATGGATTAGAGTGGATTTACTGATATTCTATTCATGAACTATTGTGATTAGTAATCGAAGAAAATGTGGCACTGGTGTGGAGAAAGTAGCCATGGTGGCTGCTGGGGATAGGGATTGGGAGGAAGAGATGTGATGTGGGGGTGTTTTCGGGCCTTGGAGTTGTCATGGGTGGTGCTTCAGGGACAGTTACCGGACATTGTATGTCCTCCCATGGCCCACTGGGTGGACTGTGATTGTGGGCTATGGTGTGGACCATTGACCATGAGGTGCAGTGGTGCTCAGAGATGTATTCACCAAATGCAATGAATGTCTCATGATGATGGAGGAGGTTGTTGTTATGGGGGGAGAAGTGGGGTGAGGGAGGTGGGGGGTATATGGGGATGTCATATTTTTTTAATGTAACATTAAAAAATAAAGACAAAAAAAAAAAAAAAAGAACATGGTAGCACCACAGCTACTTAATAGTAAATCCCTAGGCAAGAGAGAGAAACCGAACATCAGAGAAAACTCAGCATCAGAATCAGACTCCTAGACAAAAGCAAAAAATTAGAAGTCATACTAAGATAAAGGAAGATATAACTCAGGCAAAGGAAAAAAGGAAAGCTCCAGATGAGACACAGGATTTGAAAAAACTACACAGGAAGCAGATGTGGCTCAAGTGATTGAACTCCCATTTACCATATGGGAGGTTCAGAGTTCGATTCCCAGGACTTCCTGGTAAAGGAAAGCTGGGCTGCACTGCAAGCTGGCCCGATTAGAGAGCTGGCACAGCAAGATGACGCAACAAATAGACACAGAGGAGAAACAATAAGAGATGCAGCAGACCAGGGAGCTGAGGTGGCACAAGAGATTGATCACTTCTCTCCCACTCCGAAAGGTCCCAGGATCAGTTCCTGGTGCTGCCTAAGGAGAAGACAAGCAGACACAGAAGAACGCACAGTGAATGAGCACAGAGAGCAGACAATGGCAGGGCGGTGTAAATAAATCTTTAAAAAATAAAAATACTATAGAGGTATACAACAGAAGATTTGAAGTCATGAAAGGAGTAATCAGTGATGTAAAGGACAGAACAGCTGAAATTATAAAGAGAGAAGACCAGAGAGAGAAATGAATGGAAAAAATTGGGAAGGGTGTAAGGAGTTGAATAATAGCATGAAGTGTATGTGTTATGGGAGTTCCAGAGAAGAAGATAAGGGAAAAGGGGGAAAGAGTGTTTGAGAAAATATGGGAAGCAGACTTGGCCCAGTAGTTAGGGTGTCCATCTACCACAAGGGTGCAGTTGGGGGGGAAAGGGGAGAGAAGTAAGTAAATAAATCTTTTTTAAAAAAAGAGTATTTGAGAAAATAATGACCCCAAATTCCCCAACTCTCATGAAAGAAATGAATATATGTGTCCAGGAAGCACTGTGTACTCCAATTAGAATAAATCCTACATCAAGACACATAATATTCAGAAGGCAAAATGCCAAAGATAAAGAGAAAATTCTGAAAGAAGCAAGGGAGAAGCAAGACATCACATACAAGGGATATCCAATAAGATTTAGTGCAGATTTCTCATCAGAAACCATGGAGGTGAGAAGACAGTGGTATGATATTATTAAGATACTGAAAGAAGAAAACTTCCAGCCAATAATTTTTATCCAACAAAACTGTCCTTCAAATTCATGGCAAGTTTAAAATATTCACAGATAAACAGAAACTGAGAGGGATTGTAAATAAGAATCCAGCTCTACAGGAAACATTAAAAGGAGTTTTGCTGCAAGAAAAGGAAAGAAGAAAGAGAGCCTTGGAGGAGAGTGTAGAAGTGAAGACTATCAGAAAGGGTTACTGAAAGAGTAAAAAGACAGACAAACCATTCTCAAAGCAAGCAGAAAGAAGGAAATAACAAAGGTTAGTACAGAAATAAATGAAATTGAGAACAAAAGAAATAGAGAAAATCAGGAAAACCAAAAGCTGAGATCAATGTATTAGTCAGCCAAAGGGGTGCTGATGCAAAATACCAGAAATCTGCTGAGCATTATAAAGGGTATTTGGGGTAGGAGCTTACAGTTACCAGGCCATAAAGCATAAGTTACTTCCCTCACCAAACTCTATTTCCACATGTTGGAGCAAGATGGCTGCTGACATCCGTGAGGGTTCAGGCTTTCCAGCTTCCTCTGGGCTTAGCTTGTCTGTTTCCTCCACAAGATTAGCTGGAGACTATGAAGCTCTCTAGGCTTTGCCTCTCTCCACAAGGTCAGCTGTAGACTATCAGGCCAATGGCTCTGTCTCTTTCCCCAGGGCTCCAGCTTAAGATCAGTATCAAACTCCAACATCAAAACTCCAACACCAGAAACCCTCAACTCTGTTCTTCACCATGCCTTTTATCTGTGAGTCCCCACCTACAAAGGGGTGGCGATGTAACACCCTAATCATAACTCAATCATGCCCAAGTACAGATCAGATTACAAGCATAATTCTATATTTCTTTTTGGAATTCATCAATTATATCAAACTGTTGCAATCAATTAAATTGACAAACCCTTAGCTAGATTAACAAAGAAAAAAGAGAAGATGCAAATGAATAAAATCAAGAATAAAAGGGAGGACATTATGACTGACCCCACAAAAATAAAAGGATCATAAGAGGATGTTATGAGAAACTGTATGCCAACAAATTAGACAACCTAGACAAAATGGACAAGTTCCTAGAAATGCACAAACAACCTACACTGAGTCTATAAGAAACACAGAAACTCAACAAACGAATCACAAGTAAAGAGATTGAATCAGTCAACAAAAATCTTCCGAGAGAAAAGTCTAAGACTAGATGGCTTCACAGGTGAATTCTATGAAACATTTTGAGAAGAATTACTACCAATCCTGTTTAAACTCTTCAAAAAAAAATTGAAAAGGAGGGAAAATTACCCAATTTATCTTATGAAGCCAACATCACCCCAGTACCAAAGCCAGATAAATATACTACAAGAAAAGAAAATTATAGACCGATCTTTTTTGAGATCTTCTATTCTTTTTTTTTTTTAAAGATTTATTGATTTCTCTCCCACCTCATTTTGCACTTGCTGTCTGCTTTCTGTGTCCATTCGCTCTGCATTCTTCTGTGTCTGTTTGTCTTCTCTTTACACAGCACCAGGAACCGATACTGGGACCTTCCAGAGTTGGAGAGAGGAGCTCAATCTTTTGTGCCACCTCAGCTCCCTGGTCTGGCCTGTTAGTCTCTTCTCATCTTTTCTCTGTATCTCTCTTTCTTGCATTATCTTGCTGCACCAACTTTCGATGCAGACAAGCACTCCTGCATGCACCAGCATGCCACACAGGTCAGCACTCTGTGTGGGCCAGCTCTCCACTTGGGACAGCTCACTGTGCGGGCCAGCTTGCCTTTACCAGGAGATCCCAGAAATCGAACCCTAGACCTCCTATATGGTAGATGATGGGAGCCCAATTGCTTGAGCCACATACGCATCCCCAGACCAATCTTTCTAATGAACATAGATACAAAAATTCTCAAGAAAATACTTGTCAATCGGATCCAACAGCACATTAAAGGAATTATACACCATAATCAAGTGGGGTTGATTCCTGGTATGAAAGGGTGGTTCTACATAAGAAAATTTGCTTTTACCATAACTGTTACTTTTCTGGTGAAAATGATATCACACATGTAAGGGGATCCTACAGGTCTGGGTAAAGTTTCATAAATTACAACAAGATGATAACCAATTTCAATTTATCCTTTTTGAATTGTGAAACTGGAAACTTTATGACATTGTAAATTATCAGCTGGTTTTTCTGAATATAAAGAGTGAAAACACAAAACAGTATTTTTTTTTTAAAGATTTATTTATTTATTTAATCCGCCCCCCCCCTCCCTGGTTGTCTGTTCTCTGTGTCTATTTGCTGCGTCTTGTTTCTTTGTCCGCTTCTGTTGTCGTCAGCGGCACAGGAAGTGTGGGCGGCACCATTCCTGGGCAGGCTGCACTTTCTTTCACGCTGGGCGGCTCTCCTTATGGGGCGCACTCCTTGCGCGTGGGGCTTCCCTACGCGGGGGACACTCATTGCATGCATCAGCACTGCGCACGGGCCAGCTCCACACGGCTCAAGGAGGCCCGGGGTTTGAACCGCGGACTTCCCATGTGGTAGACGAACGTCCCAACCACTGGGCCAAGTCCGTTTCCCAACAAAACAGTATTTTGATCTACTTGAAAATTTTGTGGGATTTTTGAAGAATTAATGAACATGTACATAGAAATAGTGACTGCTTGAATAATGTATTTACTTACACTCTTTCAGTATATCAAGATTACTATATATTTTAGAGTATAATATAACAGATATAAATTGCATTTAAATATATATATTTATTGAAAATATATCCTTTTCCAACTGTACTACAAAGTTACATTTTATTATATGTGAAGCTATATGGATATAGCATCTTAGTCCCATAAGGCTAATATACTATATACATACTATATACATTTATTTTAACTGGGCTAAAGTGGCTTTATTAGAGAAAGCTAGGGTTACAAAATTCTTCAATGTTGGCATTGGTGCCCTTCTTCTTGCCAAAGGTGGGCGTGACATTGACAAAACGCAGGTTGTATTGCATTAGCTGCTTGGCCATCTTCTTATTCTCCTGTTTGGCCACCTTGGGAGTCTGACCTTTCCCAGCATGGGCCAGAGACCATGGACTTTACCTCCAAGCATGTGGCCAGTTAATTCCAGAGTGGTGAGGGCCTCCCCTCCACACTGGCTGAGGGTAGCCTCATCCTCCAGAGGTGTGCCTGCCAGGAACACAACTTGATCTTCCTGGGCAATACCTTCCTGTGTTGCCACATTAATAAATCGAAAGGAAAAAAATACATCATTATCTCCATCAATGCAGAAAAGACATTTGTCAAAATCCAGCATCTTTTCTTGATAAAAACACTTCAGAAAATAGATGTAGAAGGAAAGTGCCTCAACAAATAAAAGGCATATATGAAAACCCCACAGCCAACATCATTCTCAATGGAGAGAGGTTGAAAGCTTTTTCTCTAACATCAGGAACAAGACAAGGATGCCCACTGTCACCTCTGTTATTCAACTTTGTGCTGGAAGTTCTAGTTAGAGCAATTGGGCAAGAAAAAGAAATAAAAGGTATCCAAATTGGAAAAAAGGAAGTAAAACTTGGACTATTCACAGATCACATGATCCTATATTTAGAAAATGCTGAAATATCTACAACCAAGCTATTAGAGGTAATAAATGAGTTCAGCAAAGTGTCAGGATACAAGATCAACACACAAAAATTGTATTGTTTATACACTAGTAATCAGCAAGTTGAAGAAGGAATAAAGAAAAAATTTCATTTACAATAGCAGCAAAAAGACTCAAATATCTAGGAATTAATTTAACCAGGAATGTAAAAGATCTGTATTCAGAAAAGTATAAAATACTGCTAAAAGAAATCAATGACGACCTAAACAAATGGAAGGACATTCCATGTCCATGATTTAGAAGACTAAATATCATAAAGATATCAGTTCTGCCCAAACTGATTTATAGGTTCAATGAAATGCCAAACAAAATTCCAACAGCCTACTTTACAGAAATGGAAAAGTCAATTACTAAATTCATTTTGAAGGGAAAGGGGTCCCAAATAGCCAAAAACACCTTTTAAAAAAAGAGCAAAGTTGGAGGGCTCACACTTCCTGATCTTGGAGTGTGTTATAAAGCTACGGTGGTCAAAACACGTGATAATTGGCGTAAAGATAGACACATTGATCAATGGAATCAAATTGAGAGTTCAGAAATAGACCCTCACCTCTATGACCAACTGATTTTTCCCCCTTCCCCTCCTTCCGCTCTGCTGTTTTTGCTGTCTGTGTTGTCTTCTCTTCTCATTTTCTCTCCTCTAGGATTCACCGGTATTGGATCCTGGAGACCTTTGATGGGGAGAGAGGTTGCCTGTCAATTGTGCCACCTCAGTTCCTTGTTTCTGCTGTGCTTCACCTTGATTCTCCCCTTGTCTCTCTTTTGATGAATCATCATCTTGTGGTGTGATTCACTTGTGTGGGGCACTGGCTCACCACACGAGCACTCACATGGGCACTTGTGCGGACACTGGCTTGCCATGTGGGCACACTTTCTCTTCTTCTTTTTCACCAGGAGGCCCAAGGGATCAAACCCAGGTCCTCCCATATAATAGGCAGAAGCGCTATCACTTGAGCCACATCCTCTTCCCAGCAACTGATTTTTGATAAGCCTACCAAGTCCACTGTTCTGTGACAGAACAGTCTCTTCAACAAATGGTGCTGGGAGTACTGTATATCCTGTAATGAAAAGAATGAAAGAGGGAAGCGGACTTGGCCCAATGGATAGGGCGTCTGCCTACGACATGGGAGGTCCATGGTTCAAACCCCGAGCCTCCTTGACCCGTGTGGATCTGGCCCATGCACAGTGCTGATGCACACAAGGAATGCCCTGCCATGCAGGAGTGTCCCCTGCATAGGGGAGCCCCATGCACAAGGAGAGCTGCCCAGCGCAAAAGAAAGTGCAGCCTGTCCAAGAATGGCACTGCACACATGGAGAGCTGACACAACAAGATGACACAACAAAAAGAAACACAGATTCCCAGTGCCGCTGAAGGATGGAAGTGGTCACAGAAGAACACACAGCAAATGGACACAGAGAGCAGACAACTGGCGAGGGGGCGGGGAATAAATAAATAAATCTCTTAAAAAAAAAGAATGAAAGAGGACCCCCACCTCACTTATCTAACTCCCTATTAAAATATCAACTCAAAATGGATCAAAGACCTAAACATAAAAGCCAGGACCATAAAGCCCCTAGAAGATAATGTAGGGAAACATCTACAAGACCTTGTAGGAGGTAGGAGTCTCTTAAACCTTACACCCAATGCACGTGCAGCAAAAGGAAAAATAGATAAATTGAATCTCCTCAAAATTAAACATGTTTGCACCTCAAAGGAGTTTGTGAAGAGGGTAAAAGGCAGCCTACTTAATGGGAGAAAAATTTGGCAATCACATATCCAACAATGGTCTAATATCCATGATATATAAAGAGATCCTACAACTCAATAATAAAAAGACAAATGACCCAATTTAAAAATGGGCAAAAGACATAAACAGACATTTTTCTAAAAAAGAAATACAAATGGTGGGGAAAAAAAAAACACATGAAAAAATGTTCAACATCAATGGCTATTAGAGAAATGCTAATCAAAGCTGCAATGAGATATCATTTCATACCTACTAGAATAGCCACTATTTAAAAACAAAACAAAACAGAAAACTACAAGTTTTGGAGAGGCTGTGGAGAGATAGGAACATTTATTCACTGTTGGTAGGAATGTAGAGTAATGGTACAGCCACTGTGGAAGTCTGTTTGATGGTTCTTAAGGAAGTTGGAGATCTACCATGTGACCCAGCTATACTACCACTAGGTATATACCCAGAATATACCTAGTAGTAGTAGGTATATTGTAGTAATATACTGAGAGCAATGACAGGAACAGACATCTGCATACCAATGTTCATAGCAGTGTTATTCACAGTTGCCAAAAGATGAAAATAAGCCAGAGTCCATCAATTGATGAATGGATAAACAAACTGTGGTATATACACATGATGGAATATTATGCAGCCATAAGAAGAAAGGAAGTTGTGAAGCTTATGATAACATGGATGGACCTGGAAGACATTATGTTGAATGAAGCAAGCCAGGCACAAAACAACAAATATTGTATGATACCACTATCATGACTTAAATATAATAAGCAAACTCCTGGAGTTTGCTAGAATATGTCACCAGAAAATAGAATGTGGTTAGAGGATGGAAACCTGAGGTTCAATGTGTTCAGAATTGGTAAAAAGTTGTCTGAAAATGTTTGGAAATGAATAGAAATGATGAAAGCACATCCTAGGATTTGTCGTTAGTAGTGATAACATATGGGTATGATAGTAGTTTGCTTTTTTCTTTTTTTGAGTAACGAAAATGCTCTAATATTGATTGAAATGATGAATGCACAACTCTGTGATTATACCAAATGTCATTGATTATACACTTTAGAAAAATTGTATAGTTTATGAACAACAACAACAAAAATATGGGTTGGGGGAAAAATCCACAAATGTAAGATACGGACTATAGTTAGTAGTAATACTTTGATGATGCTCTTTCATAGTTTGTAACAAATGTTTCACAACAATGCAAGGTATTGGTGGTGGGATAATGCATGGGAGCCATGTATGATATTATGCATGTTTCTTTTTAAGTTCACAACTTTTAGTATACACTTATTATCTATGTAAGTTCATGTATGCATGATATACTTAAATAAAAATTTTTAATTAAAAAAAGTACAAGAGTTGAAATATTTAGGGAAGTAGATTTGGCTCAACTGATAGAGCATCTGCCTACCATATGGGAGGTCCAGAGTTCAAACCCAGAGCCACCTGACCCATGTGGTGAACTGGCCCACACGCAGTGCTGATGCGCACAAGGAGTGCTGTGCCATGCAGGGGTGTCCCCCGCATAGGGTGCAAGGAGTGCACCCTGCAAGGAGAGCCACAGCATGTGATAAAAGCGCAGCCTGCCCAGGAATGGCACTGTACACACGGAGAGCTGACGCAGCAAGATGACGTAACAAAAAGAGACACAGATTCCAGTGCCACTGACAAGAATGCAAGTGGACGCAGAAGAACACACAGTGAATGGAAACAGAGAGCAGACAATGGAGCAGGGCGGGGGGGGGGGGGGAGGGAGAGGGGAGAGAAATAAATAAAAAATAAATCCTTAAAAACAAAACCAAAAAACAGTGTCTTACACTTCAAGGAGTTTACAGTTCTGTTTCACCTATCCTTAGGAAAGGCCTTCTGGCTGATCTTACACAGGCTGAAAATCTACACATGCTGGAGACCTGCAGGGTTGGGCCACTCTCACTTTTGCTTTGATGAAGGCTGCAGAGCAGCTAAGGGAGGCCTGGCTGGCCAGTTTCCTAAGCTCAGCTAAGAGGGGACAAACAGCTATGGGTAAACAGAGGAAAAGAGGCTAATTCAGCCAGGGGTGGGGTCAGAATCCAAAATTGCATCACTGGGTGACCTTGGGGCCTCCCTTTGTGGCAGGCCTCATTTTTCTCCAATGCAATCTCTGGGCCTTTGGGGATAGTAGGGGCCTTTGGAAGCATCTGTCTGCCTTTCCTGGAGGCTTTCCAGCCACCAGCCACCCCCTCGCTTTCTCTAGTTCCTTTCTCCTTCTCCATAGCCCTCTTCCCCAAAGAAAAGGTCTCACACTGTTCCAGGACCAGGAGCCATCACATTCTGGACCAGGGCCCCAGGGCGGAAGTACCAGGGCTGAGTACAAGCTCCCACCTCTACACTCACCTTGCCAAAGCCACCATGACTTAATATTCAATAATTCCTGTTTAATAATCAGCTGGCAAAATTCCAGAAAAGTTAATAATTCCCCTAGTAAGCCTATTAAAGCCACGTTTAGCATACCACTGGGGAGGCCCATAATTTATCCAACTGGACCAAAACAAAAGCCAAGTTGGAATTCCAGCTCACCATACCAGTATTTTCCCATTTTGCCTGATGATAAGAATTGCCTGGAACATCTATTAAAATTCTGATTCCCAGGCCCTCTTGGGAGATTCTGGTTCTGAACGTCTAAAGGCAGGTGATTGTTCTCATCAGGCAAGTATGGAAAATCACATTATCCCCCATCAACACTAAATCTGGCCCTGGAGGGTAGGAGGTTTCAATACTGAGCCTGGAAGTGAAGAGGTGAAAGTGAGTTCTTTCAGGAAGAATTGCTGCCAAATTTAGGATGACATTTTTGCTCTCCAAAATCTTTCCCAGCTCCACCATTGCTTGATTGTTCAGTTCTTTCCTGATCACCTCCCTGAATCCCATGTTAGGAAAGAAAACCTTCCAGAAAGAGCCAAGAGGTAATTGTTAGGCCCAGCAATTTGACACCATCACAGACGCTTGCCTGTCATTAGACTGTCTGGTAACAGCCTATAAAGATTCTGAGGATGCCATTTAGCATTTATTTTTTATTTTGATATCCTGACAAGATATTTTTAGAGCCCATGAAGCCCACATTAAAACATTGCTAACAAACAAATGAAAAAGTGAAATTAAACCAGGGTGCCATGAAATGGAAAACAACAGTAAATACCAGAAAGAAATGCAGAAAAAAATACCTGACGTGTTCTGGAACTCTTTTAAGAGAAGCAGGAGATGGAGAGATGCTCCTAACCTGTGAGCAGAGATACGCCGGTCTTGCCAGAGAAGGCGACGGGCGTCCTGCCTGTAGGCCCCATCCCGCCAGGCCTGATGCCTGGGCGTGGAGCAGCCCGCGAAGGGCCGCTTTCACTCTGGTGAGGGGCTGGGGCGGGCAGTGGTCATGGTGCCCAGGACCCAGGACTTCAGCTTCACTGTGCATGGTCAGGGCTCTCACTGACCTTCTGCTTAGACGCTGGTTCCTCCGACTGGGACTAGAATCTGGTTAGTTAGGCCCTAAACCTCCCTGTCTCCTTTTTCTCTCAAGACTAGGCTTGTTTCTGGGGGTTTCTCACAGTATGTATGTTTGAGGGGCTTCCGTGAGTTCAGATTTAAAGACCCCCAAAATATACTGACAGGAAGGGCCACCCCCTTAGGTTAGGCCTCTTTTTGGGGGCCAGAGACCCGATTATCCTATGAAGACTACGTGTTTTCCATACAACTTGCTAGATAGTTTCAAAGGGTTTGTCCATGCCCTCAAGCCCATTCATGGGGCTAAAAGCCTCTGCGTTTGGTATAATCCAGACTCTACCCTAGTAGCCTTGGAGTGTGGATGCTGTGGGCCTCAGCTGGACGTGGTCAGCGTGTCCTGCACATCCAGCATTCCAGCTACGACAGGGAATTGAATAGCCCTCCTTCTCTGGGAGTCTTGAAATAATCTAATTGGATAATGAAAGAATTTACAGCACTAATTATCAAAAGGCCTTTTTTAGCAATTCTAAGTTACCCTTGGGTTTCTTATCAAAGAAAGGCATAGAGGAGAGTTTTTTTGAGGGAGTGAAAAATCTGTTACTCTTTTACCTGGATGCCTACATCTGCTGTAGTTGTTTTCCATGTCCATCCAACTCAGGACATTCAGCAAGAACTTCTCAAGCTCAATAGGAAACCAGATCAGTGCCATCAAGAGTGTGCCAGCCTGCATTAAGTAGGGGCTGTCATGAAACCCCTCTGCCTGTAGCTGCCCAAAGCACATAGTACATAGGTTTTAATTCTTTTTTTTTTTTTTTAAAGATTTATCCCCCCACACCCAGGTTGTGTTTTTGTGTTTGCTGTCTGCTGTCTGTGTCCATTTGCCTTGCGTTCTCTGTCTGCTTGTCTTCTCTTCTTATCTTTTCTTTCAGAGGCACTGAGAACTGATCCCGGGACCTTCGATGTGCGAGAGAAGCACTCAATTGCTTCAACCATCTCAGCTCCCTGGTTCACTGCATCTCCCATTCCTCTACATCTCCTTTGTTGTGTCATCTTGTTGTGCCAGCTCTCTGCATGGGCCAGGTCTCTGTGCCAGCCAGCTTGTTTTCACTTGGAGGCCCAAGGAATAGAACCCAGGACCTCCCATATGGTATATGGGAACCCAATCACTTGAGCCAAATCTACTTCCCAGTACATAGGTTTTAAATAAATGTTTAAAATGTCTGTTGAATGAGTTGACTTGCCCTACAGTCATTTTATGCCGATCAATTGAATTTTGAACAATGTCTCCCATAGGCAAGGATTTTTGTTTTGTCTTAATTAACTTGGAGTATTGAGCCATTATATCTGGTTGCTGTTAAGATAAATTGTGGGAAGCAGATGTGGCTCAAGTGATAGAGCTTCTGCTTACCATATGGGAAGACCTGGGTTTGATCCCTGGGGCCTCCTGGTGAAAAGGAAGAAGAAAGCATGCCCGTGCAGCAAGCCAGTGCCCACGCAAGTGCCTGCATGGTGCGCGCAAGCACACACGTGGTGAGCCAGTGCCGGTGCGAATGAGTCACACAGCAAGATGATGATGCAACAAAAGAGACAAGGGGAGAGTCAAGGTGAAGCACAGCAGAAACCAGGAATTGAGGTGGCATAATTGACAGGGAACCTCTCTCCACATAAGAGGTCCCCAGGATCAAATCCCGGTGAATCCTAGAGGAGAGAAAATGAGAAGACAACACAGACAGCAAAAACAGCAGGGCGGGAGGAGGAGAAGGGGGGAAAATAAATAAATAAATCTTTAAAAGTAAAAAAAAAGATAAATGGTCTCTTCAGGCTACTCCCCATGGTCGATAATAAAACCTTTCAGGGAAGAGGGCAGGCATTCAGAATCTTCAGGTTGCTGCAGGCTTTGGGAGGAAAAGGAGGGGTGGTGTGGTGTGAGGGAGCAGGAGGCAAGGGCAGATAAGCTTGGAGGTTCTGACATTTATTTCCCTCTTCTGAAATGGGTTTATTTAAGGGACATATTCCTTGTTTCTTATGTTACTGTGTTATGTTACAACATTGGTCCATATTCATATCTGCGAATCACAATATGAGTTATAAAACTACATACTATTTTGTGTGTGTTTTTAACTTTTTCTTTTGAAATGCTTTTAAACTTACAGGATGGTTACAAATATAGTAAAAACCCCATATAGAGAACTCCAACATATCCTTACCCCACCCCCAGACCACAGATCCACCAATTTTAACATTTTGCCACATTTTTCCTATCATTCTTTCTATCCATCCATCCATCATCCATCCATCAATTTGCCAATCCATTTTCTGATCACTTGAGTGTAGGTTGTATATATCATATTCCTTGAAAACATAATATAAATGCTTGAATAGCATGTACATTTCCAAAGAACAAGTATATTCATTTATGTAACTACATTAAGTGCACTTATCAAGTTCAAGAAATTTAACATTGTATAAAGCCTATAGTCTATATTCCAAAACTTTTTCATATGTCCCAAAATGTCCCTTTGAACCTTTTCTCCTCCCTTGTTATCCCACCCAGGATCATGTGATCATGTATTAATTTAATTGTCTTTGTCTCTTCAGCTGCCCTTCCTCCCTCTCTTCCCCTTCCCCTTCTCCTTCCCTCCTTCCTTCCTTTTCCTATCTCGCCTTCCCTTCTCCTCCCGCTCTCCCTTCCCCTCCCCCTCACTCTTCCTCTCCCTCTCTTTTTAAATTTCCCATCTCAACCACTCCCAAGCATACCATCCAATGGGTTTGTCACATACACAATATTGCAATATTCTCACCAGTTTCTATTACTAAAACTTTCCTATCACCCCAAATGGAAACTCCATTCCTTCTACGCATTAACTATCCATTCGCCTTGCCCCCACCCCTGGCAACCTGTACCCTAATTTCTGTGTCTGTGAGTTTGCATATTCTCTGATATTTTCTTTGTAGTTACCATGGGACTTAAATTTAATATCCTAAATATATAACAATCTACTTTGCTTTGATACTAACTTAACTTCAATAGTCTACATAAACTATGTTCTATACCTCCCTATCCCCCCACTTTTACGTAGTTTTTGTCACAAATTACATGTTTATGCATTATGCACAAAACCACGGATTTAACACTACATTTTATGCATTTGTCTTTTAGATCCTGTAGGAAGTAAAAAATGGAATTACAAACCAAAAATACAATAATACTAGCATTTATATTTCCACATGTTGCTACCCTCACTGGATATCTTTATTTCTTCATGAGGCTTCAATCTATTGTCTGTTATCCTTTCCTTTCAACCTGCAGAACTCTTTTTTTTTTAAACAAATTAATTTACTGATACATGTTAATGAACCATACAATCCAGCCACAGTATACAATCAATGGTATTTGATACAATTATAGAGTTGTGTATTCATCACTTCAATCATTACTAGAGCATTTTCATTATTTCAATAATAATCATAACAATAAAATAAAAAACAAACAAAAATATTCATCACCTCTGAATCTCTCCATGCTTCCCCTGCTGTATATAACTGCTATTTCTGGCTATTCTTGACTATTTATTTATTTATTTATTTATTTATTTATTTGTGTTAGTCAGCCAAAGGGGTGCTGATGCAAAATACCAGAAATTGGTTGGTTTTTATAAAGGGTATTTATTTGGGGTAGGAGCTTACAGGTACCAGGCCATAAAGCACAAGTTACTTCCTTCACCAAAGTTTATTTTCATGTGTTGGAGCAAGATGGCTGCTGACGTCTGCGAGGGTTCAGGCTTCCTGGGTTCCTCTCTTTCAGGGTCTTGCTTCTCTCTTGGTTCAGGGTTCCTCTCTTCCCAGGGCTTGCTTCTTCCTGGGCTCAGGGCTCCTCTCTTCCTCTTTGAGTTTACCTCCTGGGGCTCCAGCTTAAGGCTTCAGCATCAAACTCCATCATCAAAATTCCAATGTCAAAAATCCTCCAACTAAAAAATCACATGATTATATCTATAGATGCAGAAAAAGCATTTGACAAAATACAGCACCCTTTCTTGATAAAAACACTCCAAAAGATCGGAATACAAGGAAATTTTTTGAACATGATAAAGAGTATATATGAAAAACCTAAAGCCAATATTGTTTACAATGGAGAAATCCTAGACTCCTTCCCTCTAAACTCAGGAACAAGACAAGGATGCCCACTGTCTCCGCTCCTATTTAACATTGTCTTAGAAGTACTTGCTCGAGCACTGAGGCAAGAACCAGAAATAAAAGGCATTCAAATTGGAAAGGAAGAAGTCAAAATTTCATTATTTGCAGATGACATGATCCTATACATAGAAAACCCTGAGAGATCTTCAACAAAGCTCCTAGAACTCATAAATGAGTTTAGTAAAGTCGCAGGTTATAAGATCAATGCGCAAAAATCAGTAGCATTTCTGTACACCAATAATGAGCAAGATCAGGAGGAAATCAAGAAACAAATACCATTCACAATAGTAAATAAAAAAATCAAATACTTAAGAATAAATTTAACTAAAGAGGTAAAGAACTTATACACCGAGAACTATACAAGATTGTTCAAGGAAATCAAAGAAGACCTGAATAAATGGAAGACTATTCCTTGTTCATGGATAGGAAGACTGAACATTATTAAGATGTCTATCCTACCAAAACTGATCTACACATTCAATGCAATCCCAATAAAAATCAACGCAGCCTTCTTTAAGGAACTAGAAAAACTAACTATGAAATTTATTTGGAAAGGAAAGAGACCCCGAATAGCCAAAGACATACTGAAAAAGAAAAACGAAATTGGAGGAATCACACTACCTGACTTCAAAACATACTACAAAGCTACGGTGGTGAAAACAGCATGGTATTGGCATAAGGAAAGACACATAGACCAATGGAATCGAATTGAAAGCTCTGATATAGAACCTCACATATACAGCCACATAATATTCGATAAAGCCACCAAACCCTCTCAACTGGGAGAGAGTGGCCTATTCAACAAATGGTGTCTGGAGAACTGGATAGCCATATGTAGAAGAATGAAAGAGGATTACCATCTCACACCTTATACAAAGATCAACTCAAGATGGATCAAAGACCTAAATATAAGAGCCAAGACCATAAAAACCGTAGAAAGCAGTGTAGGGAAACATCTACAGGACCTTGTAATAGGAAATGGATTTATGAATATCTCACCAAAAGCACGAGCAGCAAAAGAACTAATAGATAAATGGGACTTCCTCAAAATTAAAGCCTTCTGCACCTCAAAGGAGTTTGTCAAGAAAGTAAAAAGGGAGCCCACACAGTGGGAGAAAATATTTGGCAATCATATATCTGATAAGAAACTTATAACTTGCATATATAAAGAACTTCTATATCTTGAAAATAAAAAGATAAACAACCCATTTAAAAAATGGGAAAAAGACTTAAACAGACACTTCTCCGAAGAAGAAATACAAATGGCAAAAAAGCACATGAAAAAATGTTCCAAATCTCTAGCTATCAGGGAAATGCAAATCAAAACTACAATGAGATACCATCTTACACCCATAAGATTGGCAGCTATGAAAAAAACAGAAGAATACAAGTGCTGGAGAGGATGTGAAGGAAGGGGAACACTCATCCACTGCTGGTGGGAATGCAGAAGGATACAACCATTCTGGAGGACAGTATGGCGGTTTCTCCAAAAACTAGCCATAGATTTGCCATATGACCCAGCAATACCACTGCTGGGTATATACCCAGGAGAACTGAAAACAAGGACGCAAACCGATATATGTACACCAATGTTCATAGCAGCATTGTTCACTATTGCCAAAAGTTGGAATCAACCCAAATGCCCATCAACAGATGAGTGGATCAATAAAATGTGGTATATACACACAATGGAATACTACTCGGCTGTAAGAACAAACACACTACAAACACATGTGATAACATGGATGAATCTTGAGAACCTTATGTTGAGTGAAGCAACCCAGACATTGAAGGACAAATACTACATGACCTCAATGATATGAAATAAACAAGCTGCCCTAGATAGCAAGAGACTGAACGATAGGCTTACAGGAAATCGGAGGGTGGAGGAAGGATATGAGCCGATGTCTGCAGGGGTGGAACTTAAGACGAGATGGTGGTAAGTATGAACACAAAGAAGAGATAAAATGGGGGCAAGGGGTTGCCTTTGGTTGGGGCTTTACGGGTTTGAGGGTGGCTGGGGAGGGACGGTTGTGTAATGTTGCCCAAAAGTGGGGGGAGGGAGGGGTAGCATACGAACACAGGAGAGGGTTAGGAGGTGGTGGAGAGTAAAATGCCGAGAAAATCATATCAAAATATAATAAAGAGGGTTACCTGTTTAGAATGCTCGGAGGGGAGGGTCTGATGCAGGACGGGCTCCTGGGGAATGTCTAAATGCTCATTCTGCCAGAGTGGGTGACACCATGGGGTAGAATCCCAAGTAGTGAGAGTGGGGGTGGACCCACATCCTGGGGAGGACTAATGCCACCAAATAGAGGGAACTCTATCCCTCGAGAGAAAGGGTGGCTCCCAGGGCATTGGGGCAGATGAGCAAGTTAGGCCCTAAACACTATTCCATCTATCTCTGGAAGTGGCTCCTCAGGAAACGGAGGTTGGCTGTCACTGTGGGCACCAAGGTGGAAGGGAAAATGGACGTTAAATGTGTGGAACCAAAGTAAATGGGGGGCAAGGGAGGAGTTTCTTGAGAGTACACAAGGATGGATATAAAACATGTAATATTACACCATAACATATAGGAGACAACAGACTGATAATGTAAACCATAATGTAAAACATAGGAGAACTAAAAATGTAAAGAACTGTGTATCCTAAAGTATGCACCATAATGTAAGCACAGATATTACCATGTTAGAAAGCTAATATCTCAGACTCTGTACATCACCTTAAGTAAATATGATGTGAATAGGGTGTAAGAGTATCGCTGTGGAAGGAAAAAGGTGTTGTGGTGGATGTATGGGAGTGCTGTATATTATATATATGCATTGCTGTGGTCTAGGACTCCTGTGAAGAGAAGCTGAATAATTAGGGGGAAAAAAAAAAAAAAGAAAAAGATAGGATGTAGAATTTTTTCAAGTCAACATTCTTTATCTAAGTTCTTTATCTAACTTTATCCAAGTTCTTTATCTAACCTTTAAACCCATCGCTATATGCCATTCCCTAGTAAGGGACCATGACATTATATTGGGCTTCAAATTTTGGGGAGTTCTGGATCACAGAGTGTTTCAACAATGGCAATGGAGGGATACTGGTATGGGATACCAATGACAGGTGATATATGGCTGACAGGGAGCTGTACAGAACATATGTCCAGGGTGCATGGTAATGTTTGGATATACTCATAGTGGCAACAATTAAAAACCACAGCAGGGGGGGTACTGGGTTCCTGGCCAGTGGTGCTCTGTCGTGGTCCCTAGGGGAGCAGCGACAGTCTCCCAGGTACAGCGGCGGGGACCAGGAGGGAGTGAGGGTTCAACAGTGAGCCCCTGATGCTAATGACTATGCTTGTGAGCTGATAAGCCTAAAATAAGAACAAGGCCTAGAGCAACATTGTGCCTGGGAATTTCCTCCTGTCAGCCTTCATGTTACTCAAATGTGGTCAGTCTCGAAGCCAAACTCAGCATGTAAATGCAATGCCTTCCCTCCAGCGTGGGACATGACACCCGGGGATGAGCCTCCCTGGCACCGAGGGACCACTATCAACTACCAACTGATGATGCAACTGGAAAATGACCTTATACGGAAGGTTCAATGCGGATCAGCAGAATATCCCTGTCTACATAAAATAACATGACTTTAAAATGCTGTTTGACCTAAAGTAAGGGGGAAATGGAAAGGAGAAATGAGTTTATATGGCTACGAGTTTCTAAAAAAGAGTCTGGAGGCTGGCAGAAGGATTGCCCTCATGCACAACTGAGCAGAGTCAGAGAGATAGATAAAGCAGATACAACCCCCAGATATTGGTTCCTTTGAGGGCCAAAGAGACCCATGGGAGTTATGGTCATGGCCGACGGGGTTAACTACCAGGTCAGATGGCCCCTCTTTGGAAATGGTGTTTATGTGTGATGAATCTGGACTCAGATGGGATCTTCCTTCATAAGACTTTCATGCTAATGTGCTGGAGGTGCAGTTAATGTTGGGGTTTAAGATATATTTAGGGGATTTGAATCTCTGGACTGACAATGTGATAGCCAGGTCCTGAGCCTCAACAGACTCCAGCACCTACAATCTGATTTATTGGACTTACCACACTCAGCTAAGATGGAGTTGAAGAAGGACAACCACCACACCATGGAGCCTAGAGTGATTACAACTGAAAGTGGGAGGATTGCATCCAGCATCCATGTGGAATCTGAGCCTCCTCTTGACATAGAGGTGCAATGGACACAACCAATCCAATGTCCACATAGAAGAGGTGGCATTGGATTGGGAAAAGTGGACATGGTGGCTGATGGGTATGGGGAAAGGCAGGAAGAGATGAGAGGTGGAGGCGTCTTTGGGACATGGAGCTGCCCTGCATGGTGCTTCAGAGGCAATCACCGGACATTGTAAATCCTCACAGGGCCCACTGGATGGAATGGAGGAGAGTATGGGCCATGATGTGGACCATTGACTATGAGGTGCAGAGGTTCCCAAAGATGTACTTACCAAATCCAATGGATGTGTCATGATGATGGGAATGAGTGTTGCTGGGGGCAGGGGGGGAGAGGTGGGGTGGGGGGGTGGGGTTGAATGGGACCTCACATATATATTTTTAATGTAATATTATTACAAAGTCAATAAAAAAAAAAAAAAAGAAAAAGAAACATAAAAAAAAAAAAATCCTCCAACTCTTTTGCCATGCCTTTTATCTGTGAGTCTCCACCCAGCAAGAAGCGGGGACTCAATGCCCTGCTGACACTCTGAATCCAATATAATCTCATTTGCCCAGAGGAAAAGACCAGTTTACAAACATAATCCAATATTTCTTTTTGGAATTAATCGATAATATCAAATTGCTACATTATTTATTATTTATTTTAAAGCAGTTTTATTGAGATGTATTCACATACCAAACAATCAAACAAAAGTATATAATCAATGGCTTTTAATTTAAACAAAATGTTTTGCATTCATCATCACAAATTTTTAGAATAATTTCATTACTCCAAAAAGAAAAACTCCAACCCTTTAGTCCTTTAGTAGTCACATCTCAATCCCTCTATCCTTTCTTAGCCCTAGAAAGCCACTAATCTAATTTCATCTTTGTAAATTGATTTATATTTACATTTTATATAAATGGAGTCAAACAATATGTGGTACTTTGTGTATGGTTTCTTTCAATTAGCATAAAGTTTTTTGCCTGTTATTAATATCTTGTAACATTAACATACCTTTGTTCAGTTTGAAAGACAAACAGTCTTATATGTGCAATTTTACATATTCATATTTTTTTAGCATCTCTTATAGAGTTAGTCTAGTGCTGACAAACTCCCTCCATTTTTGTTTGTCTGGAAATGTTTGTCTGGGAATGTCTTAATACCACCCTCAGTTTTGAAAGGTATTTTTGCTGGATATAGAATTCTTGGTTGGCAATTTTTTACTTTTGCACTTTAAATATGTCATCCCACTGCCTTCTTGCCTCTGTGGGTTTCAATGAGAAATTGATGCTTAATCTTATCAAGGCCCTTTGTATGTAACATGTTGCTTCTACCTTTCAACTTTAAGAACCTCTATCTTCGGCATTTGAAAGTCTGATTACAGTATGCCACAGTGTTTATCCTGTTTGAAGTTCACTGGATGTTTGGATATGTATATTCACATCTTTTGTTAAATTTGGGAAGTTTTCAGCTGCTATTTTTTTGAATATTTTCTCCATCCTTTTCTCTCTTTCTTCTCATCCTGGGACTCCCATAATGTGTATATTGGTACACTCAATGGTGTCCCACAGTTTCCTTATGCTCTGTTTATTTTTCTTCATTCTTTCTTCTTCCTGCTCTTCAGACTGAATGATTTCGATTGTCTTTTATCTTCAAGTTCATTGCTTCTTTTCTCAACTCCAATCTGCTGGTGAGCTTCTTGAGGAAATTTTGAATTTCTGTACTATTGTCTTCAGCTCTGTTTGTTTCCTTTAAAATTTCCATTTGTATTTCTGTTCATGTATCATTTTCCTCATTTCCTTTAGTTCTTTGTGTTTTACTTTATCTCTTTAAGCATATTTAGGAACATTTTTTAAAAGTTTTTATCTAGTTGTCCCAGGTCTGATCCTCCTCATCGATAGTTTCTAATACTTTAGTCTTCTTCTTTGCTTGGGTCAGTGCTTCCTGGTTTGCTTTTTACTTTTTTTTTTTTTTTCTTTTCTATGTGTTGTAAATTTTTATTGAAATCTGGGTATGTCAGTATTTTAATGTGTTATCACTGGAATTTAGATTCTGAGGCATCTGTCTATTCCTTAAACTTATATCCAGCTAGTGTTATGATACAGCTTTCCATGAACACCAGTAGCTAACTAAAAAAGAAGGAAAAAAAGAAAATGACTTTCTTAGTCTTTGCATATTGACTTGTGCCAGGGCTCTCCTTCAGAGCTGACCTATACAGTGAGTTTAGAGAATAGCTCCAGGTCAAAATGTATGGGCCCCCCTGACCCTTTCTGGACATAAGACCCTAGGAATTACTCTGGCTACATAGTCCCAAATGACCCCTCTTCCCTGGGAAAAAGTTTCCTCATGGTCCCAGACACCATACTATATGTCCTACAGCCTTGCCTAGGCAGCTTTCCCACAATGTTCTATAGGGTAGTTTTGTGAGCTTCCCTCTACACAAAAGGGAAGTTCTGGGACAATGAGTCCTAAGGCCACCTCCAGACTGATTGGGTCAGACATATGCTCCCAGTATGCGCACTAGGATTGCTCTGCTCCCTCCAGAACCAGGACCAGGATTGAAAGCTGAGTTTGGCTCTGTGCTGAGCCAGTGAGGGGTGGGAAAGGGCCAGCCAGGGTGCCTTGAGATCCTACCAATTTAACTAGTCTTTTACTTGTTTTGGCACTCACCCTGTTATTGAAGTCTTTTAACTGTTTTCTGGTGCTTTGGGAATTATGCTTCTCCCAGTTCTTGCTGGTTGTTCAAAGTTTCTGTGGAGGTATGGAGCCCTGAAGCTTCTCACTCTGCCATCTTTTTTTTTTTTTTTAAAGATTTATTTATCTATTTATTTCTCTCCCCTCCCCCCCCCGCCCCCGTTGTCTGTTCTCTGTGCCTATTTGCTGCGTCGTCTTCTTTGTCCGCTTCTGTTGTCAGTGATTTGGGAATCTGTGTTTCTTTTGTTGCCATCATCTTGCTGAGTCAGCTCTCCATGTGCGCAGCGCCATTCTTGGGCAGGCTGCACTTCCTTTCATGCTGGGCGGCTCTCCTTATGGGGCGCACTCCTTGCGCATGGGGCTCCCCTACGCGGGGGACACCCCTGTGTGGCATGGCACTCCTTGTGCGCATCAGCACTGCGCATGGGCAAGCTCCACATGGGTCAAGGAGGCCCAGGGTTTGAACCGTGGACCTCCCATGTGGTAGACGGATGCCCTAACCACTGGGCCAAGTCCGCTGCCGGAAAAATGGTCTTATATATGTAATTCTACCCATATTCATATTTCATATAATATATTTATATTTTACATAATATATTTAGTTCATAATAGGGCAATCATACAGTTTTTGTCCTTTTTTGTTTGGCTTGCTTCACTCAACGTAACATCCTTCAGGATCATCCATGTTGTCATGTGTTTCACGACTTCATTTCTTTTTGCCACTGCATAATCGTCCATCATGTGTATACTCCACGATTTGTTTATCAGTTGATGGACATCTGGGTTGTCTCTACCACTGCTATCGTGACTAACGCTGCTATGAACATTGGTGTACAATTGTCTATTCTTGTCATTGCTCTCAGTTCTTCTGGGTAAATACCTAGCAATGGTATTGTTGGGTCCCATGGCAAGTCTATACTCAACTTTCTTAGGAACTGACAAACAGTCCTCCACAGTGGCTGTACCATTCTGCCTTCCCACCAACAGTGAATAAATGTTCCTATCTCTCCACAGCCTTTCCAACATTTACAGTTTTCCAACTTTTTAATAAGCAGCCAGTCTAACAGTTGTGAAATGATATATCATTGTAGTTTTTTTTAAATGGGATTTAAAAAAAAGATTTAGTTTATTTTTAATTTCTCCCCTGCCCACCATCATTTTGCACTCACTCTCTGCTCTCTGTGTCTGTTCGTTGTGTGCTCTCTGTGTCTCCTCATCTTCTTTTTAGGAGGCACCTGGAACTGAACATGGGACTTCCCATGTGGTAGGCAGTTACCAAACTGTTCAAGCCACACCTCTTCCCTCATTGTAGTTGTGATTATCATGTTTTTAATGATCTTGTTTATTCCTTATGAGTAGTTTTAAAACAGACAGAGCAATGATTCCACTTATGTGAAATACATAGAATATGTGAATTCATAGAGACAAAGTAGATTGCAGTTTAACAGATGCTAGGGTCAAAGCAATGGGGAGTTAACTCTTAATGGGTAACAAGTTTCTGTTTGGAATGATGAAAAAGCTTTGATAATGAATGGTGGTGGTGCTAGCACAATATAATGAATGTAATTAATACCATTGAATTTAACACTTGAGAGTAGTTAAAACAGGGAATTTTCTATTGTTACCATCATAAAAATCTGTACCAAAAAAAACGCAGCACCCTTTTTTCCCAACTGTAAATGTAAAGCATATTCATTGTGAAAAAGACTGACAACATGTAAAGTGAAAAACCACCCTTGACATTTTTAAATGAAACTCCAAGACTTTTTTTCTATGCATATATAAACACTTAGAAAAAATGGGATTATGCCATACATGCTGTTTTAGTTACTGCTTTTCCGTGTCAATAAATGTACACAGAGCGGAATTTTAAATGGTTGTGCAGATATATCACAATTTATTTACTCTTTCCTATTAATGATATTTCAGCTGCTTCCAAATTGTCACTATGGTAATAGTCCTCACATCTTTTCAGGATTTCTAATTCCTAGAAGTAGAATTGATGGGTCAAAGAGAAAGCACACTTAATATTTTAAAATAGGTTATTTACAATTATTACTCCGTATAGGAATGTATAAAAGGGCCCCTTTGCCCTTACTATTACCAACATAATTATCCTTAATAGCTGTAAAAACAACCCTGAATTAATGCTCAGTTAATAGATATTCCAGCTCGGATTCAGAGAAGTGCGAACTTTTATTTTTTTCCAAAGAAATTAAAGAGAGCAGGTTAAAAAGAATCTCGGGACCCAAAGGCACCCACTCCAAGCCCCTGAATCCTGGGCCGTCTGCCAGAAAGCAGTCAAGGGACCGAGCAATGCCCCTGTCGTGTCCTCAAACCGCCGCTAGATGGCGAGAGGGAGGTCGCGAGGGCCCTGCGGCCGCCTGCAAGCCCGGGCTCGGGTGACCGCCGGGGCCGGAGAGGAAGGGGGTCAAGCGGGGGGGGGGGGGGGGCCGCCTGGGATTCCGGCCCGAGGGACACGAGGGCAGGGCCGGGAGGTGGAGTTCAGCTTTCCAGGGAAGTTGAGTAGGGGCTGCAACGGTCTCCCCACCTCCCAGGACCTGGCGTGCGCGCTGGGGAAGGACGCCAGGGGGCTCCTGTGTCGCGTAGGAGGAGGTGGCGCCGGCTGGGACCCGGCTTGTCCGAGCGGGAGACGACGAGCCGGGAGGCCAACGAGCCGGGAGGCCAACGAGCCGACCGCGTTTACCCCGCCGCCCCGATCCCCGGAGGACGGCGCCGGTGGGAAAGCCAGAGCCGTCGGAACCAGACCCGAGCGCTCGCGCCGCCCCTAGTGGCCGTGGACCCAAGGCCACTCCGCGTCTCGGCTCACCGACCCCGGGAAGACTTGCGAGGATTAAACGAGGCAATACATGCTGGCGATTGTTTTTGTACACCTCCGTTAAAAAAACACTCTCCGTGCCCCCCACTGCCAACACCCCAAACAATTGGTTTTTTAACTTCCGGAAGCCTACGGGGGCGTCGGAGCGAGGAGCTGCGGGGGGCGGGCTGCGCTGCGGGCTGCACCGCGGCGTCCCGCGGGCCCTCGGTCCCCCGTCGGGAAGCAAGTTGGAGAGCCCGGCGCTCGCTCTCGGGGAGCCCGCGGCGTGGCTGGGGCGCGGCGGCGCGCAGGCCGGGGAGTTGCTGCAGCAGCCTTGCCGGGGCTCAGAGCTCACAGCACCTGCCGCTCTCCTGGGAGAGGGGGCGCAGCCCCTCTCGAAGCTGTGGGCTTTGACCAAGTCCGGGGTGCAGCCGGCCCGTCTCCTCACTTCCTTCGTAGTCGCGTTCCCAGTGGCTGGGGGCCACCCCTAGGAATGAGGGTACGGGGAGGGGGCTGGGCCCTTGTCGGCAGTTGCCATGGTGTTGCCCCGAGTTCTGGAGCCCACCTGCCCACTCCCTGAGAGGCTCCGGCCACGGAAACAGCGGGCCAGAAGCCTGTGGGCACGACGAAGTGACACTCTGGAGCCCACCCGTGCCCCTGTTGAGATGGAGACCTCAGATGGGCAAGGGGGTGAAGGGGACGAGCCCCCAGAGAAGGTGAAGTGGGGCTGAGGGCTTGGGGAAGGGAGAGGGGGAAGGAGGGTCCGTGAGGGGCTGCTTTCAGAAAGCACGAAATTCAAGGAGGAGAAGAAAGGAAAACGGTGTGGTCCATGAGTTAGCAAGAGACCCGCCCTGGAGCGAGGGAAGGCTAATTCATTCAAACTGGTGTTTATCAAGGACATGTATTTCTGGCAAGATGATGGGCAGGGACCCATGTTATTGTCGGCTATGAAGACCACAAGGGCTTCTGTGTGTGTGTGTGTGTATTGTAGTCTGTGTTTGTGGTTGCGTTGCATGTGTAGTGTGTTTATGGAGATGAGCAACCAGAGTTCCCTCTCTCTGGGGCCTGAAGGAGTCCTTATTTCATACATTCCTCATCTACCTCCATCCTCTTCTCCAGGTTAGAGGGGTTTGAGCCGGAATCTTTCTTGTTCTCCCTGAACACAGGTGGGAATTAATGCCCGTTTTTCTGAGAGGCTTTTGAAAGGTAAGGTGCAAATCACTTGTGTCAATCTAATCCTGTGCTCTAACTTTTAATACTGTTTCAGTTTGTCTCCATTATTTTTCTGTTGTTGGTCACAGTTTTACTGTCTAAAGATTCCTTCTCATCACCATTACCATCGTAGCTTTTTCTAAGTGCACATTTTGATGTTTAAAGATTTGATGTTTAAAGATAAACACATTTGATGTTTATGTATTTATTTCTCTACTCCCTCATTCATTGTGCTCACTGTCTGCTCTCTTGTGTCTGTTCATTGTGTGCTCTCTGTGTCTGCTCATCTTCTTTTAGGAGGCACCGGGAACTGAATCTGGGGCCTCTCATGTGGGAGGGAGACGCCCAATCACTTGAGTCATTTCCACTCCCTGCTTGTTGTGTCTCCGTGTTGCATCTCCTCATTGTGTCAGCTTGCTGCCTTGCTCATCTTCTTTAGGAGTCACTGGGAACCAGACCCAGGACCTCCCAGGTGGGAGGAAGGCAGCTGACTACATTGCTACCTTGATGTTTAGATGTATGGCTTGATGCCAAATGTTAGAGATACACAGAGGTGGGTCTGGGACTTAGATACTCAATGAATGAAATGAAATGAATGAATGAATCCCTGCTATATTCCCTAAAGAATCACTTAAATCTCTTGGTGCCTCAGTGTCTGCATCTATAAACAGAATTTGTGAGAGAATAAAATGAGGCAATGTTTATTAAGAACTTTGCAAAGTTAGTTACCATTATTATAGAAAAAATGGGTAGAACATTCTAGGATTTCTAAGTTGGGATTTTCTGATATGGGTTTCTTTGCCTGAAAACCAGATATGGATTTCAGGGTCACTTACATCTGTGCTGGGTCAAAGAAGAGTCATAGGGAAAATGAAGAGCTTTGGCTGGTATTTGGGCCAGTGGTTGTCCCAGCACTGCCCCACAGTAGCAGCAGTCCAAGTCCCCCAGCTGACTGCTGTCCCCTGTCCCCTTTCAGGTGACGAATGTGCCCTGCTTGGAGAGGAGCTCCAGCACCAATCCTGCTGGAGACTCACTTATACGCCATGCCAAGGGCCTGGGCCACGACACCTTCAAAATTGTGAGTGAGAGGGCAGCCTGAGCATATGCTCCCAGGTCCCAAGGAGTCAGGAGATCTGGGTCTAGAATTGGCAGGCCTCACACCCACAACTCGCAGCTCACTTGTCACAATCTTGGAAAGGGGGTGGGGTAGGAGGTTGACTGCAGCCTTCTCACCTAGCACACACAACCCTTCCTGGGCCAATCTGTTGGTTACTTGGGGCTGTCCATCCACCTCTTCTTTTCTCCCATGGTGTCTCATTTCACCTGTTGCCACCTCAGTGCAAAGAATACCTAAGGCCGGTGAAGAAGTTCCTGCGAAAGCTGCACCTGCCCAGGGACCTTGCCCGGAAGAAAAAGCTGAAGTACATGAAGCGGAGCCTGGTGGTCCTAGGGGACCACATCAACACCTTTCTGCAGCACTACTGCCGAGCCTGGGAAATGAAGCATTGGAAGAAGTAGGGCAGCTTCCTTGCCCCCACACCCCCATACCAACTCATGGGCCACTACCTTTCTATTCAAGGTCACAACCCCAGTCAGGATCCTTCAGTCCTTCATCTTCATGTAGAGGAGACAAATCCTGGAGAGGATGTAGGGAAAGGGGGATGAAAAAACAGGGGCCCCCTCATTACTCAGGGCAGCATTGACCATGCCTTGGCTGTACATACAAGGAGAGTGGCCTTTAATTGAAGACTTACTGTGTGCAGTTGCTTGTCACCAGGATACACTGTTCAAGGACAGGAGAGTCTGGCAAATCCCTACCTCTCCATGCCCCTAATAAAAAACCAAGCAGGAAGGGGAGGGGGTGTAGCTGAGTGGTTGAGCACCTGCCTGACAAGTCAAATGCAGGAAGAAGAGGGGCTATTCTCCATCTCCCTCAGTCTCAGATCTCTCCCCACAGGATGCTCTGGCGATTTGTCTCCCTCTTCTCGGAACTGGAGCCAAAGCAGCTTCGCCAGCTCTACAAGTACACCAAGAGTAACCAGAGAGCCAAGTTCCTGGTGAGGGCGCTAGGGGAAGTTCCTCCAAGTCCAGCCAAGTGTTGGTTGATGTGTGCCCTTAGATCCACAGAAGGAAGCCTGGGACCTAGGAGCCCTGCTGAAGTACCCAGTGCCCCTTGGAATTTTTTCTGTGATTCACTGTCTGAGCAAGCCCTCTCTCCCCAATCTTTACCTGTGAAGTAGGCACAGAGTGGGCCTGGAAACGCAGAGACTCAACCTCAGATTCTCCATATTTGTTCACACTTTCCACCTATGTTCTGATAGCAGAGGCAGGGACATCCCTCATGAACCATGGGTGGGGCAGATGAAGCTGGACAGAAAGGAGCTGCCATCTTGGGAAGGGCTCTGGGACTGCCAACATCACCCTGGCCTGGCTTTGTCCAAAAACAGTGGCTTGCAAACATTGTGGGCTCAATGTTTTACCCTCTTAAAAATCAATGAGAACCCCCCCAAAAAATTGGTGTAGGTGGGTTATATCTATGATATTTACCCTATTAAGAAAAAATCAAGAAAAAATTTAAAATATGTATTTATTAATTTCATTTAATAATAAAAATAATAAACCCATTACATGTTAGCATAAATAACAGTTTTTATAAAAGTAACTATATTTTAAACAAAATTAGTGAGAAGAGTGGCATTGTTTTGCATTTTTACAAATCTCTTTACTGTCTGTTTTAATAGAAGACCAGTGGCTTGTATCTGCTTATGCATTTAATCTGCTAAGATATATTGTTTTGATTGAAGTTCATGAAGAAAATCCAGTTTCACACAGATTGCTGGAAAAGAGAGCAGTAGTTTATTAACTTTTTCAGATAATTGTGGGTATTTTTCTTTGGTACCACATCAAAACTCAACAAGTGACAGTAACTTAAAGGTTAATTGCAATGTGAACTCTGAAACCATATCAAACAAGTTTTCATACTAGGTTATATTAAAATCCATTGGTCTCTCTTGCGTTTTGTGGGGGCCCTACTTTTTAAGGGGCTCATGAGGTCAAAAGGTCTCAGGAATCCCCAGAGGGCCGCAGACGCTATTTTGCAAGTCGCTGGTCCAAAACAATAATTACAGATAATAGTTGTAAAAGTGCTCCATTTGTTGGGCATTTTATACATGTTCCCTCATGTAATCTTCAAAAGTAACCCTAAATGGTAGTTAGAATTATTTTCCACAGTATAAAGAACCCAAATGTAGGGAGGTAAAGTAACTTGTCTCAGGTCACACAGCAAGTGGGAAGGAAGAGCCAGGATTCAAACCCAGGTCTAGTTCAGACAAAAGTCCTGTTCTAGTCATGCCCTATACCACCACTCTAACAGTGCAGCTTCCCCCCAAAGCACACACAAGTAAGACTTTTTGTTTCTCACCTTTATTTTTTTTTTTAGATTTATTTTTATTATTTCTCTCCCCTTCCCCCCTCACCCCCCCGCATTGTCTGCTCTCTGTGTCCATTCACTTGTGTTCTTCTGTGTCCACTTGCATTCCTGTCAGCGGCACCAGGAATCTGTATCTCTTTTTGTTGCATCATCTTGCTGCGTCAGCTCTCCATGTGTGCGGGGCCGCTCCCGGGCAGGCTGCGCTTTTCTGTGCGGGATGGCTGTCCTTGTGGGATGCACTCCCTGCGCATGGGGCTCCCCTATGCGGGGAACACCCCTGCGTGGTATGGCACTCCTTGCGCACATCAGCACTGCGCGTGGGCCAGCTCCTCACATGGGTTGGGAGGCCCTGGGTTTGAACCCTGGACCTCCCCTGTGATAGGCGGATGCTCTATCAGTTGAGCCAAATCTGCTTCCCTTCTCACCTTTAAAAGTCTGAATTTTGGACCAGTGGCTCATCTCTGCCAGCTTGTTCAGCTTTGATACCTGTCTCCTCTCCAGTAGCTTTGCCAGAGCTGCTATCTTCACCATGATTTCCTGAGATTTCCCAATTCAAACTTGGGCTTCAGCATTTTTCCTTTACTGATAAATGCATCACCGAGAGGATAGATAGATTAGTGAGCCTTTTCTGTGTCTTTACCAGTGCTGCCTAGAATCAATTTATTGACCACTTCTCCCAAGTCATTTGTACCTCTTGGATCATGATTTCTATCACCTTTTTCTGGATTTGTGGGCCTGTTGGTGCTGAACCTAAGGGGTCTTCCAAACCTAAGGGGTCTTCCAAACCTAATTGTTGCTTTTTTTTTTTTAAGATTTATTTTATTTATTTCTATTCCTTCCCCCCATTGTTTTCTTTCTGTCCATTTGCTGTGTGTTCTTCTGTGTCTGCTTGCATTATCAGGCAGCACAGGAAACTGTGTCTCTTTTTTGTTGCATCATCTTGCTGCGTCAGCTCTCTGTGTGTGTGGCGCCACTCCTGGGTGGGCTGTGCTTTTTCACACAGGGCTGCTCTCCTTGACTGGCGCACTCCTTGCACATGGGACACCCCTACACAGGGCGCCCCTGCGTGGCTTGGCACTCCTTGCGTGCGGCAGCACTGTGCATGGGCCAGCTCACCACATGGGTCAGGAGGCCCTGGGTATCAAACCCTGGACCCTCCACATGGTAGACGGATGCTCTATCAGTTGAGCCACATCCACTTCCCATGCATTTTTTAGTAAAACCAACACGGAACAGAAGAAGCAAATAACCATCGGTAGTTTTGACAGCAGTATGAGCTTCAGTAATGGTCTGTCATTTTTTTGACCAAGGAGCACATCCTGTCTTGGGTAAGATCCATGCTGTGGAAGTTGGTAGGCAGTTTTTGTCCTGAACATCCTCAGAAATTAGCTGGAATTCTCCAAGGGCAACGCAACTTCTTCATCATTTTGTAGATCAGCAAGGCTCACTTCAAAATCATGGCTCTTGAGGCCAGCAGATGCAATTTTGTTTCCTGGAGTCCTGACTAGGGTTTTCCCAGTTTTGTTTTTGTTTTTGTTTTTTTTCTTTACGTTAAACGTTGCTGGTGCTTTTACGTCATACCAGTCTTTCTTAGAAAATGGGTCAGCCACTTTCTTCTTGGCTCCCTTTTTGTCACCTTTTGTAAAGTGCTTGTTGTTCTACTTGCCGAGCTGCTCAGAGAGCCAAAGCCTACTGGGCTCCGTTTCTTCCTCCGAACAGGAACGGCTAGAGCATTTCGGCGACTCCTCCTCTGACATGAGGAGCTGCCGTTTCAGTGATTCCTGGAGTTCTGAATTTCACTACCTAGGACATTTTCAAAGAATATTTTCAGGCTCCCAGCTTCAATTTTGCTAAGTAAGGAACTTAAGATGAGTACGAGTGTTTCGTTACAAACCAATAAACAAGACATTGTAATTCCAAAAAGAGATGGAAGACCTAATAACAAAATAAAACCTGAGAAAAGACTGTTGGTATCCTGCCTCAGTGCTCCTGAGGTCCTTTCTCTCCCACGTCTGTGATTCTCACGTGATCCTTCTGGCTGGGCAGATGTGACGCGTGGCTGGCTGGAGGCAGTTTCCTAACAGGGACAGGGCTGAGGCTCTGGAATTTGGGCCCCTTGCTCCATGACACTCTGATCACACTGTGACCCTGTTGCAGGTGGCCTTCTGCCCGTTGGCCGCGCCGGAGAGCTCCCTGTCGGCGGACCAGGGAGACAGTCTGCCCAGGCTCTGCACTGCCTGGGGCCTGCACAGCAACATCAGTGACATGAAGGAGAGGCTGTCCAGGATGCAGGCCCCAGGCCGAGAGGCCTCCCTGCTGGGGGAGCCGTGGCCCAGTGTTGGTGTCTGGAGAGGTACGGCCCATTTGGTGGTGGGGGGGCACCTGGGAGAGCAGGCTGAGGGTCATGGGTATTTCTCTGAGCCAAACATGTTCTTCCCCGCTTTCCATCGCCCTTCGTCCCTACATTTCTCTCTGTCCTTCTTTTCTTCCCTTTCTCTACTTCTCTTTTTCTCTCCCTGGTTTTCCTCAGAAATGCTCCTTATAGAAAGTTTGAAATGCACAGATAATGTAAAAAAGAAGAGAGAAAAATCACGCACCGTTTCATCACCCAGAGGCCATCACTGCTGATGTCCTGGTGTTTTTCCTTCAGTGTTTTGTTCTATATAATTTCTCCCCTGGTGAAGCATCACAATACATGACAATTTTGAATAATGTACTTTACAATTAATATTGAAACAAAGGGACTTTCCCATATGACAGAGCTGAGCCAGTTTCTAGTGGCCGAGCATGTGGACTCGCGAGCAGCAGTAGGGATGCCGACCGTGGGGCCGGAGAGGAGCGTGGGGGAAAGGAAGGGATTCGCTCCCACGCTGGGCGGGAAGTCCAGCCAGCTGGCCTGGGAACGGCCTTGCAGCAGCATTGGCCTCTGCGCTGGCCTTGTTGCCTTCCTCTCTGGATGGAGGCCGTGGGTTAGGAGACAGAGGTTGGCAGTAAGATACAATTTCCTTGTTCTTCCCTTCTGCCCCCTCCACGCCCCCACGTTGTACCAGCGGAGATTCTCTTACCATTTACGTCATCAGGATCATCTCTGTGACCTTCCCATTTTCTTTAAGCAAGCTTCCTCAAAAAACAAAACTGAAGAGAAAGAGGATTAAGGAAGCCCCAGAAGCCCCTGAGACTTGCCCGTAGGAGGACCCAGCTGCGACAGGGCTCCCCCGGGTCCCCAGGCACCTGCCTGTCTTCAGCACCTCTGCACTTGGGCGTGTGGGACCCGTGAGCGAAAGAAAAAAGTCGTGTTTATCAAAAGGATGTTGAAGTCTTAATTATGAATAAAGGGGGTGGGAAATAAACATCCTTAAGACAATTCTACTTTATTTGGCTAACTCTCATCATTCATTCATTCATTTATCTTATAAACAATTGCCAGTGCCTTCTAAATAGCTGGCGTCCGACCCATACACAGATAACTAAGGTGCGGTCACTTGTGTCACATCTGAGTGGGGGAGGCAGACCTGTCAATAGACATGATAGAGTCAGTGCCGGTGGCTGGGGAAGGTCTCAGGAGAGGTGGGGTGGAGTGGGGCTGGGGTCAGAGAGTGACAAGCCTAAACTTGTAGCCCTGCCTGATTTGTCTGGATTTTGTTTTGTGAGTAACTGGGGAAGGCAGTGGCAGGGGAAGGGTCAAGCAGTGACATGAGCTGGTGAGAGCTGGAAAGTGGGGGGCTGCTCTGGTGACTGAGAGAAGTGCATAGAAGCGTGTGAGGGTGCAGGCAGGACACTACAGAAACAACTTCAGGTGCCTTGGCTAGGACAGTGGCTCAAGCAAGAACCGGCAGCATGCGTGGAATTCAGACCACCGATGTGTTTTGTTTGTCCCTTGTGGCGTTCTACTTGTTAAAAACATTTTAAAGAAATTAGTTGTCCATATTGAAACTTGGCATGTTTCACAATAAAAAAAAGAGAGAAAATTAGGATTTCCAGCTTCTCTTAAAGACTGGCCCTGCTTGGATCTGCATTCCCACAGGACGACAACTGGCTGGTGCCAAAAAGCAGTTGCATCCGTTCCACAGACACACTTTTTAGCTCAGTCCCCTGCCCCATCCCTACTGCCTTATACAAGTTGGCCTTCTTCACCTATTTCTATCACCTCTGTGTCCCTTGTGCCCCTGCAGTGTACCAAAGCGATGAACCTGCGCAGGAACTGGGGTGAGGTGCATTTATCACATTTAGCCAAGGCAAAATGGACAGCTCTTGGTAGACAGAGGTGGGAGATGAGAAAGTGAGGGCGTGAAGAAGGATGGGAAGTAAAGATGATACTTTTTCTTTTTCCTAGTGGGAGAGATCAGATGGATGGCCACCTGCGCCAGGAGGGAAAGCAGATTAACCAGGGCTCTGCCGGAGGGGCCAGCACACAGGGCCCAATGTGCCCAGAAAGAAAGGGGCAGGGCAGGGCAGAGTCATGTGCCCTTACCTCCTCCTCCACCACTCAGAGCATCAACATAGATTTAAAATGTCCACATGAACATCAGCATAGACGTGAGGAGCAAGTATAAGGAAGAACGAATAGAGGGAAACGGGAGCAGCCCCATATCTCTTTTCCTTGTACCCATTGCCTTCCCTAAGTGGCAAGATGTGCAGCTGGGGTCAGCCTTGCTTGGCTAGTCCCTGACAGTCCTGACAAAACAGGATTTGGAAGAAAACAGCAAACAAGCTAGAGGGTCCCCACAATAATTAGATGCTCCCCAATCCTTCTCCAACTCCTGAGAAACTTCACTGACAAGGCCCTGGGCAAAGGGCTGCTCCTAAGCCGCTTTAGGGCACAGACCCCTAACTCACAAATCCTGTGTGTGAGGCAGCACTGCCACCTAGAGGAGGCCTGGGCCTCTGCAGCCTCATTCTTCCAGATCAGGGCGTGTGCTGAGATGACGGAACACGGAGGGAGCGGGGAGCCCGGTATCAGCCTTGTGGGCAAGTGGGAAGCCTGAAGGCAAAATGGGTAACAGCTGAGGCTTGTTTTGGGGACCCCTGCATCTCTGTCTTCAATTCAGTACAATGTCAGAATTCTAAAATGTTAGATCACATATTGTTGCTCCATTCAAAACACTCCAATAACTCCCAATCTCACTAAGAGTAAAAGTCAGTGTTTACAAGGCCCTACAAGGCCCACTGTTATCTACCTCTAGCCTGTTACTTCTCTGCCCTCATCCTTGCTGTTTCTCAAGCTTTTCAAGGACATTCCTGACTGGTTGTTTATCTCTTTCCCATGATATCCACTTGGCTGACTCCTTCACTGCCTTTAAATCTTTGTTCAAATGCCACCTTCTCAGGTAGTGGGTGTAGCTCAGTGTTTGAGCACCTGCCTTCCATGTAGAAGGCCCTGGGTTCAATTCCTGGTACCGCCTTAAAAAAAAGTGTTGCCTTCTCATCGTGGTCTAGCTTGGACCCCCCCACTTTAGTTTGGAACTCCCTGCCACTCTAAATATCCATTACCCTGCCCCCCAAAGCATGTCCCCCCAGTAATATGTAATTCATTTAGTGATTGTATTTCTTCCTTAATGACTGTCTCATCTCACTAGAATATTAGTTTAACAAGGGCAGGGAGTTTTGTCTTTTTTGTTCACTGCTGTATCCCAAGCAAATACAACAGGACTTGGCACATAGTAGGTAATGACCATATGGCTGTCGGGTGGATACATGCATGGATGGATGGACGGATGGATGGATGGATGGATGGATGGATGGATGGATGGATGGATGGATGGATGCATAAATAAACCAAAAGAGAGCATTTGGTCTAACTAGCTCCTGGGTGCAGAAGCTGTACTCCTACCCAATGCCAGGATGAGATTAGAACTCAGGCTTGATGACCCCCAGGCAAGCACAGTTCCCACAACACCAATGACGTATTCTCCAACTGTCAGTTGACAAACATTTCTCACAAAATGTAAATAATCCCCAAGATTCAGAGTATTACTTTTCCTAGGATTGTTCCCATTTTCTTAGGTTAAGATATTGCTACTCCAGGTTTGGATCTCTAGTGGTAGACTTGGGAACACCAGAAGCAGATGGTTGGGGGAAGCTATTTGGAGGTGGGAAGCCATGGTGGAAACCCCCAAATCACACCTTGGCCTGTGCTGCCATATGGGTAATGCTCACCCTGGGGAAAATACTCACTAATGGCCAGACCAGGTATTCCTCAAAGATAGGCCCCTCTCCTACTGAACAAGGAATACTTTTCCTAAAGTTTTAAGTGCAATGCCTGGCACTGCCTGTCCCACTCCCACCCCATTCTCCTAGGAGCCACCCTGAAGTCTCCTTTTCATGATAGCACGACCACAAATGCATACATCTTAGCAGAGGTGGCAAAATTCTTTGCATCCATTCTCAGTGGTTCTTCATGGCAAACTTGTGAAGGAGAATCTGCCCCATTTCAGAGAGGAAAACAGGGCCAGAGGGGCTGGTATCAATCACCCAAGTCTCCTGACTCCACACCCAGTGCTCTTGTCTTTTGACTTTATGGTTTTTCTTCTTTGTATGCAGAGATTTTCTAACTTTATATAGTTAAATTCATCAGTCCTTTCTTTATGGCTTTGTTATCACTTTAAAAGACCTTTTCCACTCAGAATATTTTAAATTCTCCATGTTTCCTTCTAAGACTCCTAGGATTATAGTTTTTCCATTTAAATCTGATTTATCTGAAACTTTATTTTGGTTCATTCATTTTTTTCAGATAGCTCATCAGTTGTTCTTGCATGTATGGAAGTATATTTATAGAATATACCATATGGGGAAAATCCATCTTTTCTCTACAGATTTGAAATGCCACCCTTCTTACATACCAAATTCTTGATTTATCTGGGTCAATTTCTGAACTTTCTCCTCTAATCTATTGGTCTGGCTGCCCATGAAAGGAAAAAGGAGGGGGAAAAAACCTACAGTAACAAACAGAACATGATAGGAAAAGAGTAAATAGATTTAAAAGTGCCAAATAGAAACTTTTAATAATGAAAAATAGTCATTGAATTTAAAAACCTAATGGTCAAGTTAAACAGTAGACAATGCCTGAAGCCATTAATCAATCTCAATATCATAAATAGAAATAACCGGACATGTGCCTCCAGTTAAGCAGTACTCTTCAAAATATTTGAACCTGAATCTGATCAAATCTCCATATCCAACTACTAGTTTATGGGAAATACAGGGGACTAAGGAGCATATTAAATGACACCATGGGGATAGAATCAGAAAAATCCAGACTATGGGAAACTGTATAGGACAAATAAGCCAGTTACTTTAATAAATAAACCACAAGAAAAGAGTAAGAGGGACTTTAGAGATTAAAAGACACTGAAGGGAAGTGGACTTGGCTCTATGGATAGGGCGTCCACCTACCACTGGAAGGTCCGCAGTTCAAACCCAGGACCTCCTTGACCCATGTGGAGCTGGCCCATGCGCAGTGCTGATGCGCACAGGAGTGCCGTGCCACGCAGGGATGTCCCCCACGTAGGGAAGCCCCACGTGCAAGGAGTGTGCCCCCTAAGGAGAGCCGCCCAGTGCAAAAGAAAGTCCAGCCTGCCCAGGAGTGGTGCCGCACACATGGAGAGCTGACACAACAAGATGATGCAACAAAAAAGAGACACAGATTCCCGTGCTGCTTACAAGAATAGAAGCGACACAAAAGTACACACAGCAAATGGACACAGAGAGCAGACAACTGGGGGGGTGGGGGAGGGAGAAATAAATGCAAAATAAATAAATCTTAAAAAAAAAAAGATAAAAGACACTGAAGACTCACACCATATACAAAAATGAACTCAAAATGAATCAAAGACCTAACTAGAAGAGCTAAAATCATAAAGTTCTTAGAAGTAAGCATAGGGAGGGAAGCAGATTTGGCTCAACGGATAGGGCATCTGCCTACCACATGGGAGGTCCAAGGTTCAAACCCAGGGTCTCCTGACCCATGTGGTGAGCTGGCCTACACACAGTGCTGATGTGCGCAAGGAGTGCCCTGCCACACAGGGGTGTCCCTTGCATAGGGGAGCCCCATAAGCAAGGAGAGTGCCCCGTAAGGAGAGCCGTCCAGCGCGAAAGAAAGTGCAGCCTGCCCAGGAATGGCACTGCACACACAGAGAGCTGACACAACAAGATGATGCAACAAAAAGAAACACAGATTCTGGGTGCCGCTGACAAGAACACTGGCAGACACAGAAGAACACGCAGTGAAAGGACACAGAGAGCAGTGCTGAGACCAGCTCAGCAATAGGTTTGCATGAAAAGAAGGCAATGCAGAGCTGAAGAAATAAAAGGACAGAAAGAAAGACACAAGAGAGAAATTAAAGATGGGACCAGGGGACTCAACAGCTTCTGGAACTGAGAGCCTCGACCCTCGTTTCCACATCGTATTTATTAGAAATTACAAAGCAGTAGTTATCTGTGTTTATTTTCAAGGCTGCTTGTTATTAAAGCTGTAGCCCCTGCAATGCTAGAGAGCAGGCCATAGCAAAGTTCAAACGTCTCCACATGCAAACGATTTTCATGCTGACCAGACAGTGTTCGGTCTAGTCAAGGCTGGTGTTCCTAAGCCCACACTTCTTATCTGCATTGTGGAAACGTTTCAAGTTTAAGCCAGGTTCCCACATTCAAATTCAAGCTATTTTCCCACAGAGCAGACAACTGAGGGGGCGGGGGAGGCGGGGAAGGGGAGAAAAATTAAAAAAAAAAAAAAGAAGCATAGGGAAATATCTTCAGGACCTTATATTAGACAATGGATTCTAAGATTTGACACCAAAAGAATGAGCAACAAAAGAAAAAAATTAATTGGACTTTATCAAAATTAAAAACTTTTGTGTTGGAAATATATTTTAAAAATAATAATAGGGTAGGTTGGGAGAAAAATGCACCAAATGTAATATAAGGTCTATAGTTAGTAGTAAGGTTTTTGACAATATTCTTTCATAATTTGTAACAAATATGTCACAACAAAGCAAAGTGTTGGTGGTGGGTGGACGTATAGGACCCCTGTATGATGTTTTGTGTGTTTGTTTTGTAAGTTCACAACTTTTACAATATATTTTATGTATGTTCATGTATAAATGATACAAAAATAATAATAATAATAATAATAGGGTAGGTTAGGGGAAAAATACACCAAATGTAAGATACTTTGGTTGGTAGTAATATTTTAAGGATGTTCTTTAATCATTAGTTAAAAATACCTCCCAATAATGCAAGGTATTGGAGGTAGGGTGAGGTGTGAGAGCGCTGTGTGATGTTATGTATTTTTCTTTTGTAAATTCACAACTATTACTATACACTTACTGTTTATGTATGTTTATGTATGAGTGATATACTTCAATAAATTTTTAAAAAGTGAAAAAAAAACCTTATTATGTTGGGGAGCAGATGTAGCTCAATGGTTGAGTGGCTGCTTTCCGTGTAGGAGGTCCTGGTTTCAATCCCTGGTACCTCCTACAAAATGACAACAACAACAACAACAACAAACAAACAAAAAACCTATGTGCACAAAGGACCTTATCCAGAAAGTGAAAAGACAACCTACGAATGGGAGAAAATATTTGCAAATCATATATCTGATAATGGTCTAGTATCCAGAATGTATAAAGATTTGTTACAACTCAATAATAAAAAGACAAATAACCCAATTTTAAAATGGGCAAAGGACTTGAATAGACATTTCTCCAAAGAAGATATATGAATGGTCAATAAGCGCATGCAAAGATGCTCACCATCATTAACCATTAGGGAAACATAAAGCAAAACTGCAATGAAGTACTACCTCACATCAACTAGAATGGCAATTATTTTAAAAGTAAGTGTTGGCAAGGATATGGAGAAATAGGAACCCTTGTACATTGTCGGTGGGAATGTAAAATGTTGCAGCTGTTAGGCCCCAAAACTGAGCCTTTGGGGATAACCAGATATATAGAGAAAAAAACTTTAACACGAGAGTTAGGCAGACTTGCATTTATTATGTCTGCAGACAAGAGCCAAGGTCAGTCTAAAGTGACTCAGACCCAGCTCCCTGTGCTGTGGAAAACTCTTGCTTAAATACCTGTTACTACTTAACACTTGCTTGATTATGCAGTAGCTTTTATGCAGACGGATGAACATAATAGCTAGTTATATAATTGTATGATTAGTATGTTCAGGAAATCCCACTTGTACATTCATTGCATGATCAGTAAAAGGGCAGATAACTCCACCCAGGGTGGGAATTTTACTATGTTAATTAAGCAAGTTGAAGTGAGAACAGCAAGGGGTTTCTTCTGTGCAAGTCCTGCCAACCATTTGAAGCTGGTTTTTATACTTCATTGCTTCAACAGGATACTCTCGACCACAAGAACCAGAATTTGGCACCAAGAGAGGGTTGCATCTCATTACCTTCTAATTTACATATACTTATTTCCTTTGTATCCTAGTAACGGAGAGAAACAAGTTACTTTCATGTATTCAGTCATATTACATCCATCGCAGCCACTGTGGACAGCAGTTTGGCCATTCCTCAGAAAGTTAAACATGGAATTACCATATGACTCATCAATTTCATTTCTAGGTATCTTTACAAAATATTTGGGGAGGGACTCAAACAGATGTTTAATCATAACATTATTTATAACAGCCAAAAGATTAAAGCAACCCTGTCAACAGATAAATGGATAAACAAAATGTGGTATATATATATGTACAATGGAATATTATTCCGCCATAAAAGGAATAAAACTTTGTTACATGCTACAACATAGATAAACCTTAAAGAAATCATACTGAGTAGAACAAGCCAGACATAAAAGAACAAATATTGTGTGATTCCACTCATACAAAATACCTAGAATATGTAAATTCATAGAAACAGAACGTAGATTAGTGGTTGCCAGGGATCAAGGAGTGGGGGTTGGGGGAAATGAGCAGTTATTGCTCAATGGGCACAGAGTTTCTGTATGGGGTGAGAAAAAGTTTTGTAATGGATGGTGGTGACAATAGCACAATATTGTGAATGTAATTAATATCACCAAACTGTACATATAAAAGTGGCTAAAATGGAAAATTTTGTGTCATGTATATGTTACCACAAAAATGTAAAATTTAGAAATTAAAAAGAGGGACTAAAGAGATATCCACCAAATGAAATATGAGTCCCATGTTTGCATTGTGATTAGAATAAACCAATTACACAAAGACATTTGTGAAACAATCAGGGAGATTTGAACACAGTCTGGCTATTCGATGATGATATAAAGGAATAACATTTTTTTAGGTGTGGTAATGGCATTATGGTTTTATTATTTTTTTTTAGTCTTTATGTTTTAGAGATACATAGTGAAATATTCGAAGACAAAATGATGATATCTGAACTTTGACTCAAAATAATTCAGTGGCAGTTGGCAGGGATGAGATGGTTAGTGGATGAGGGAAGAGATGTAGTAAGGTTGGTCATGTATTTCTAACCTGGATGATGTGTGGAATGGGGTTCATTATCCTAGCCTCTCTTCTTTTGCATATGTTTGAAAATTTCTGTGAAAGAGAGTTTCAAAATGTCAGCGAAGCCATTGCCTTTCTCCTATTTCTAAAATAGCCATAATCTTCCTGGTCCCAAACAAAGGACAGAGAGTCTTCAGTCCTGATGTTTGGCCTAGAAACTTACCTCAGCACAGACCCCTCGGCCCAGAATTCTTTTTCTATAAGCATGAGAGGTAGAGGTTTAATTCTCCTCTTTAGCACAGACTATGACCCACTTTTTTTTTTAAAGATTTATTTTATTCACCCCCACCCCCACCCCCCCGTTGTCTGTTCTCTGTGTCTATTTGCTGCAGGTTCTTCTTTGTCCATTTCTGTTGTTGTCAGCCCCTCGGGAATCTGTGTTTCTTTTTGTAGCATCATCTTGTGTCAGCTCTCCGTGTGTGCGGGCCATTCCTGGGCAGGCAGCACTTTCTTTCGCGCTGGGCGGCTCTCCTTACGGGGCACACTCCTTGCACGTGGGGCTCCCCTACGCGGGGGACACCCCTGCATGGCAGGGCACTCCTTGCGCGCATCAGCACTGCTCATGGGCCAGCTCCACATGGCTCAAGGAGGCCCAGGGTTTGAACCGCAAACCTCCCATGTGGTAGGCGGACGCCATAACCACTGGGCCAAGTCCGCTGCCCGTATGACCCACTTCTAACGAACAGAATGTAGCAAAAATGATGGAGACTCCAGGCTAGATCATAAAAGACATTGTGGCTTCTCCTGTGCTCTCTCTTGGATCACCTGTTCCAAAGGTAACAAAGCCAGCTGCCATAGCATGAAGACACTCAGCCCTGTGGAGAGGCCCACGTGACAAGGAACTGAAGCCACCTGCCATGTGAGCAAGATTCAACCAGCCTGTCAAGTCTTACGATGGCTGCAACCCTGGCCGACAACTTAACACAACGGCAAGAGAGACCCTAACCCAGAACTACCCAGCTAAGCTGCTCCTGAGTTCTTGGTCCACAGGAAGTGTTAAGCAATAAATATTTATTGCTTAAGCCACTAAATTTTTTGGGGGGTGATTTATTATGTAGCAATAGATAACTAATACTTCCAGCAATAGAAGATATAATACATAGATTATGGCACATCCACACAAGGGTATACTATGTAGTCATTAAATATACTACTTTTCATTTATATTTAATAGCATGGGCAAACGGTTATGATGGAATAAAGTTCCATCATTATTCCATCAAATGTACATGAAGTATAAGTAAATGACATCAAAATGTACATGAAGTATAAGTAAAATGTGAGCTAAATACACATACAGAGGGGAAAAAAAGATAGTAAGGAAATGTACCAAAATGTTTAATGTAGCTATTCTTGGTTATAGGGTTAGTTTTAAAGAGATACTTTTTAGTATTTTCCAAATTTTCTACAATTAGTATGTATCACCTTTATGAGAAAAAAATTTATTTCGTTTTTCAGAGTCGGTTTAATACCTTTATTTATTTATTTTTTTAAAAGATTTTATTTATTTATTTATTTAATTCCCCTCCCCTCCCCCGGTTGTCTGTTTTCTGTGTCTTTTTGCTGTGTCTTGTTTCTTTGTCCGCTTCTGTTGTCGTCAGCGGCACGGGAAGTGTGGGCGGCGCCATTCCTGGGCAGGCTGCACTTTCTTTCGCGCTGGGTGGCTCTCCTTACGGGGTGCACTCCTTGCGCATGGGGCTCCCCCTACGCGGGGGACAACCCTGTGTAGCACGGCACTCCTTGCGCGCATCAGCACTGCACCTGGGCCAGCTCCACACGGGTCAAGGAGGCCCGGGGCTTGAACCGCGGACCTCCCATGTGGTAGACGGACGCCCTAACCACTGGGCCAAAGTCCGTTTCCCGGTTTAATACCTTTAATACCCATGGATGGGGCTACCCTTCCTCCACCGCAGCTCAGGGGAGGGCAAGTATGGCTAGGCTGAGGAAAGGGATCCCGTAGTTTTCTCTTTGGACTTTCCCCAAAGTTTATGTGACCTAATTTAACATTATTTTGTTTCAGTATACACAAAACCACTTGTACCTTCCAGCCCCCAATCCCTACCTCATTTTTATATTCTTGGTATAACATCTCCCAGTGCAGGAAGGAAGCTTCTTAAGATCTCAGATCAGCCCCAGGAATCTGCAGGAGAGTCCTGTGGTACTTATCGTCTTAGAGAGTTTCCAGAGGCAAGGACACTGCTTTACGTGTCAACTTGTCCTGTCAAAATTGTGTGTGCTTTCCTGCTAGCATGTGCAGAACTGGGATTTGATTCCAGTGCCAGAGTCTGTGCTCTTAACCATACTAGAGATGTCTCTGAGATGTGATAAGCCTAGGAAGTGGACGTGGATATCCTTAAGGGCAGAGGGACCTTTGAAGACCTGGGGGAAAACTTAACCTTAAGTGATTCTGGCCACACTACCATTCTATCCCAGGTTATGCTAGTAAGCAATGAGCTCTAGGGTGGGATTTGAAATATATATATATATTTCTCCATTGAGATAAGTAGCAAGGTCTTCAGAAGACAAGTCCATGGGATTTCAGCCTGTAAACTTTTTTTTTTTAGGAGGTACCAGAGATTGAATCCAGGACCTCGTACATGAGAAGTAGCAGATACTCAAACCACTGAGCTACATCCATCCCCCAATGAGAGCTGGTTTTTTGTTTCTTTTTTTTTTTTTTTTCAGATTTATTGAGAAATGATTCACACACCATATGATTCACACATTTAAAGTACCAGTCAATGGGTTTTAGTATATTCATGGATTTGTGCAACCATTGCCACACCCACTTTTAGCACATTTTCATCACCTCAAAAATAAACCTGAACCCCTCTAGTTATCACTCTCCTATCCACCCCATCCCTCCCCAGTCCTAAGCAATCACTAATCTACTTTCTGTCTCTATACATGTCCCTATTCTAGACATTTCAAATGAATGGAATCATATAATATGAGGTATTTTGTGATTGGCCTCTTTCTCTTAGCTAAAGTTTTCAAATTCATCTAAGTTGTTGTGTGTATCAGCACTTCATTCCTTCTTTTTTAATAAATCAATTTTATTGATACATAGTAATAAAGCATATAATTCATCCAAAGTATACAATCACGGGAAGCAGACTTGGCCCAGTGGTTAGGGCATCCGTCTACCACATGGGAGGTCCGCGGTTCAAGCCCCGGGCCTCCTTGACCCATGTGCAGCTGGCCATGCGCAGTGCTGATGTGCGCAAGGAGTGCCCTGCCACGCAGGGGTGTCCCTCGCGTAGGGGAGCCCCACGCACAAGGAGTGCGCCCCATAAGGAGAGCTGCCCAGCGTGAAAGAAAGTGCAGCCTGACCAAGAATGGCACCGCCCACACGGAGAGCTGACACAAGATGACGCAACAAACAGAAACACAGATTGCCGTGCTGCTGGCTGACAACAACAGAAGCAGACAAAGAAAGAACATGCAACAAACGCAGCAAATAGACACAGAACAGACAACTGGGGTGGGTAGGGGAGAGAAATAAATAAAATAAATCTTTAAAAAAACCCACAAAGTATACAATCAGTGGTATTTGGTATAATCATATCGTTGTACATTCATCACTTCAATCATTATTTCAATAATAATAATAATAAGCAAAAAAAACCAAAATTCTTCACCTCTCAATCTCTCTCTGTTTCCCCTGCTGTATATAGCTGCTATTTCTGGCTATTCTTACACAATTATTTATTTATTAACAGTTTTATTGAGATATATTTACATACCATATGAGCTATCTAAAATGTATAATCAATGGTTTTTAGTATAATCACAATGCTGTGCATTCATCATCACAAAAAATTTTAGAATTATTTCATTACTGCAAAAAGAAAAACACTACATCCCTTAGCATGCCTTCCCTAGCCCTAAAATAACCACTAATCAAATTCCATCTGTATAAATTGATTTATATTTACATTTTATATAAATGGAATCATACAATATGTTACACAATATATTTAGTTCATAGTAATGCAATCATACAGTATTTGTCCTTTTGTGTCTGGCTTATTTCACTCAACATGAAGTCCTCCAGGTTCACCCATGTTGTCATATGCTTTACAACTTCTTTTCTTCTTATCGTTGCATGATATTCCACCGTGTGAATAGACCACAATTTGTTTATCCATTCATCTATTGATGGACACCTGGGTTGTTTCCAACTTTTGGCAATCATGAATAATGTCACTATGAACGTCAGTGTGCAGATGTCTGTTTGTTTCACTGCTCTCAGTTCTTCTGGGTATATACCTAGTAGTGGTATTGCAGGGTCACATGACAAATCGATATTTAACTTCTTTAGGAACTGCCAAACAGTCCTCCACAGTGGCTGTACCATTCTGCATTCCCACCAACAGTGAATAAGTGTTCCTATCACTTGTAGCTCTCTGTCTTTCTAATAGTGACCATTCTGATAGGTGTGAAATGATATCTCATTGTAGTTTTGATTTGCATTTCCCTTATATTAGAGATGTTGAGCATTTTTTCATGTGTTTTTTGCCATTTGTATTTCTTTGGAAAAATGTCTATTCAAGTCTTCTGCTCATTTTTAAATTGAGTCGCTTCTCTTTATTGTTGAGTTGTAACATCTCTTTATATATCATGGATATGAAACCCTTATTGGATATGTGATTTCCAAATATTTTCTCCCATTGAGTCGGTTGCCTTCTCACCCTTTTGACAAAGTCCTTTTTTGGTGCAAAATGTTTAATTTTGAGGAGGTCCCATTTATCTATTTTTGCTTTTCTTGTACATGCTGTGGGGTAAGGTCCAAGAAACCACCACCTGCTACAAGGTCTTTTTTTTTTAAAGATTTATTTTATTTATTTCTCTCCCCCTTCCCCCCCACCTCAATCCCGTTGTCTTCTCTGTGTCCATTCACTGTGTGTTCTTCTGTGTCCGCTTGTACCTTTGGCGGCACCGGGAATCTGCATCTCTCTTTTGTTGTGTCATCTTACTGCATCAGCTCTCCGTGTGTGCGGCGCCACTCCTGGGTGGGCTGCGCTTTTTTCACGCAGGGTGGCTTTCCTTGCAGGGCATCCCCACACGGGGGCACCCCTGCATGGCACAGCACTCCTTGCGCACAGCAGCTCTGCGCGTG